>NW_009935862.1:0-40841 GCF_000696875.1 Nestor notabilis | reverse complement strand
GAGCGGTTCTGATCCTCCCCATTCCTATCCTTATCCCATCCCTGCTTTGCTCCCTTTAAGCAATAAGTCCAGTCTAATAAGCTTCCTTTCTGCTTTGCACTTCTGAGAACTTTTTAGTTAGACTTGCAAACATTGCTAAACATGATTCTCGGCTCTCACAAGACTTTTCCTCACTAAATTACTGTCATTCACCCAGCTGACTTCTTCTTCAGCAGAACTGTAATACAGCCATTTTCCACTCTTTCATTCTACAAACAGTATCCAGTGGAATGATGGAGTTAAAATGTGTGGCTGTTGTTCTTGTATAATACCTCCATTTACAATATTCTAGCACTGGCAAGCACTGTGTGTAGAGGAAGAAGCAAAGGCTGGATACCAAAAAAGTTTCCGAGTTTAAACATTTTCCCTTCCTGTGGTTTAAAAAGAAACCCAGGAGAGTGGGGGTTGTTTCGTTGTTGTTGTTGTCTGTCAACAAACCCCATTTATTCACCATATAATTCAACATTTCTGTGGTAACTCCAGAGAAAATTCATAGCTGTTCTTCATGTAAATATGTTTGCTTTCTTTGGTTTATGTAGCCACTGAAATGAACTAGGCATGTACTGGATCTGTTTATCTAATTGCCGTTGGAGGATTAATAATCATACATGCAAAGATTGTTACACTTTTTTAGCATTGGCTTTGATTTTGCTTTGTCAGAATCTGGTCAAAATCGTATTACTCTTGCTTTGACTGGATCTAATGATGTTTTCACAAGGTCAAAGTTCAGATAGACAAAGAGATAAAAATATGAGGTCACTTCAGTGAGGCAATCTAAGCTGGAATGTACCTTTTGAATGAACAAACCTGTAGACTTTGCACAAGGCTTTCCTCCCAGCCTTCCGCAGCCCTTCTTATAGACAATATTAGTCTGGTGACTAAAGCACAGACCACAGAGTCAGCTTTTATTCTTGGCTTGGATACAGATTTGTTGGGTGACCTTGATCAAGTTGTATAACCTCTGCCTTTCCTTATTTGTAAACAAGAATAATCACTATCCCTTACCTCATAGCTTTAATTCATGAATACTCGCAAAGAGCCTTGAGACACTTGGCTGAATGTTGCTATAGAAACAAGAAGCATAACTACAATCCAATTGCGTATGATGCTTTTATGACCCCAGTCACTGTAGTACTCAAGTACTTCAGCCTTTTATTTTAATACACAGTGGCAGTGTCATTAAGAGGGAAACAGCAGCATTTTTGGAGATGAGGAATTGGAGAACAGACATTACACCTACACAGTCTTTTGAGCTCAGAATTGTGCTTTGGTTTTACCTTTTAGTCATGTATATGAGGAGATACAGCAAAGACTGAGGAAAGAAAACTCAGACCTATATTCCCTTTAACGTGAGTCCAAATATACACGTCAGACCATATGGGCAGCGTGACAGCCTGGTGAAGTTTCAGACAGCCTAGCAGACCCACACACACATTAGATATCTAGTGGATAACAACATGGCTTTATAAAAATGGGGGAGGGATCAAACCAGCATTAGGTTTCTCAGTAGTCCAGCCCACTTGGGCACAGCGCAGGCCCAAACATAGAGAATCCCCACTCTGCTTCAGTCAGTGACATAATCCACACGGACACCAGACAGCCAAGGTTCAGTGGCTAGATAACCAACTCAGAAATAAAGAAGCAGGTCTGCTACAACTCACATTAGTTGTCTACCTGACCAGTCCATTCTTCTCCTGAAGAACTGCCAGCAATGTCACTGGGAGTGCTGCATATTCAGAAGAGACCAGTAAACCTGAGATCATGACCCAAGGAGATACTGCTTCATAGTGCAGGTGCCTGTATATGCCATTCATGTACCAAAGTCAACCTGTGCAGCAACCATGGAACTCATTTTGTTTCAGAAACATGCATTTAATAGTTGGAAATGACAACTAAACAGAGCTATTGCCTGTAGTTGTTCCTCAAAAGTTGGTACTGTTTGAACTATAAAATTTTAATTAGTCCTTGAGTATTAACACATGCATTTTAATGTCCCATTTGCCTTTATATGTTGACATTTGTGATAAAATTTTTATTAACAAAGATTTTTTTACTGACAGACTTTTGCTGCTCCTTCCCCAGCCACTAACATTACAAGCAGCCAGATTAATCATAACACTGCTAATTGTGAAGTGGTGAAGTAAATGTGCTCTAACCTTACCTTAGGTTCTACTAGCAAGGTACAGGGTTAAGCCATTATATGGCTAACTAACTGACATAAAAGCCAGTATTGAATTCATACAGTGAAAGAGCATTTAAATGTGAAAGAATTTATACAGCAAATCATTTCAACTGATGCAGCTTCAGTCACTCACTGTCAAGATGCACAAGGCTGCATCTGCTGCAGCAGGAGTCAAGTTTGATGGGACAACTTATGTCATTAGATTGTTCCACAGCTGACAAGTGTTCCCTATGGCTGAGAAACAGTTTCTGAATCAAGATCATCTTAAAATACAAGATTCTGAAGTTAAGCTTCAGCACACGATAGATATTTTCCTATCACTGCAAAGAAGTGATTTTTTTAAAAAATTATATACTATATTTTCTTACAATATTTAGAGAAAAGTTTTTAATTATTTTAATTCTTTTTTAAAAAAAAAACAACTGTGGATTAAATCCCCTACATAAAAGGCCTCATAAATATCTTTTCTATAGTGCTGTAACACCAGCATTTGGCCTAATGCTTCTTTTTCTCAGATTAGACCAACAACCAACCAACCTTGAAAGCAGTCTCTGGACACTAAACATCTGGGTTCCCTGTGAGCCCAAAGACACACTTTTAAAAAAGAGTCCATTGTAGACAATTTTCTTTCAGACCCTTATCAAAGTGTTCATCCTGAATATCCCACTGGTGTCAGAGTCCATACACATTAGACAGACCTTAGAGAAAGGACTTTCCGGAGTCCCATCTTAGTTTGCCAAGGCCAGCTCTTAGTATTATTTTGTCTGTCTGCCAACATTAAGGTTTGCACAAAACGATGACTGTCAGTACCTTTGCTAAGGAACAGTGCAAATGACGTGTTAGCAGCCAACCCCTGCTGATTAGCATGAGACTTCAGTGGGTTTAGCCGGGAAGCTGCTGTGAGCTTGGCTAATGCATTTGGGATATTGCTTGAAATCTGTGCTGTGGGGTAACATTTGTACGAATCAGCAAACAGGGAAATATCTGTATAGATAGGATACGTATAGAAGTCAATTTTGGTCATTTTATATCAAGCAGTATATCTTTGTATCCTTTTGTGGCTTGAGTTAGACTAATCCAAGAGCCTGAATGAAAAAGATTAACAAAATACTGTTTGTTTAATTAGCTACTGTTGATTGCTTTCCTCTCACCAAGGGAAAAGCACAATCAGAGATTGAATCAGAGATTGAATCTTCCTCATTTGATCCTACATAAGAAAGGAGAAAAAGGGTAAGTGAAAAGAGACTATGAGCTCTCCCTGCAGGGGTTTTGCCAAGTGTTTCTCACATATAACCAGTTAATGGAAAGACCAACGCCCAGAAATTCCATAGCCTGGCTCTCACTGTTTCCAATCCTGCCTATAAAACCTTCCTGTTACCACCAAGAGGTTGTCTGTGACTGACCCATTGCTTTTAGGATGGGAGGGAATTTCCTCTTTTCCATTGTTTTTGAGGTCATTTCTGACAAAGACTGGGTCCTTGGTCTCTTCGGGTGGTGGGGTTGGGGTTTTTTTCACATTTTAAAAGGACATTTTTCATACATTAATAAGGAGGCACCTGCTTTCTGTTAGGGACAGAGAAGGAGGATCCTGATCTGACAATGTTGTTTTTGCTAAGAAAACTCTGCAGGTCAGTGTGATACAGCAGTATCAAATCAACATTATGCCAATAAGAGCTTACTGGATTGACTCAAGGCACTAGGATGAACTCAGGGCATAACAATCTCAATACAAATGAAAAAGAAGTCAGTGTTTCTTGCGCAAGTCTAAGGCCACAAGATTGCTACAAATCTAATGCATCTGTTTCTTACCCTCTGTTCATCATATAAACCAGAAAAATGTAGATAGAGACTGCCATGGTTCTAGCTAGGTAAAGTGTAGTGGCAGGATCAGACCTTTACAGTTTGTTAACTCAAGCATCAATAGGACAGCCTTGAAGATATTTCCCCAGTCACTTATAGGAAAGATTCAATGTGTGCAGTGCAGAATTAACATTATGAAAAAGGATGTAAAATATTTACTATGCCAAGACATTTAACTGCTAGATGAAAAAGCAGTAGAATTAACATTTTCATTTTCTGCCTGGCTCTGCCTTCTTTCTTACTGCAGAAGAAGAAGTGCTAGTATTATCATTAGCTGTGTAATGTAGCATTAGCCACTTTAAAAAGTGCAACTAGTATGTAAAACATCAGTCCATGTTTCACTTCAGCCTAACTCAAACTGAAAAAGAAAACAGAGATGCCATCTGATGAAAGCAGCCTATCTTGACTCATATAGAAAAGCTATAGGATAGATATGATATTACCTATTATTCTCAAATGTTTCAACCATGTCATGCTGCCACCGTTGGAGAAACTCTGGACACTACAGAGAGAGTCTGATCCCACATCTAGACATTCTCTGGCCTCCGAGTCCTGTTTACAGTATTTCAGCTGTAGGCTAGAATAAAAGCAATAACTAATTATAGAAAGGCCTTATAAAAAGTTAAATGCTAAGGGCCTCAGAATATCTCAGCTTTTAGATGTTCTAGAAGGTGGAAGTCTCCATCTTTCCTAGCTTGCCCTGCCTTACTGGCCTTTCTTACCACTTTAGGCTTTCTATAGCCTAGACTCAAGTTCACATTTTTAAAGATTTCATGAAAGCTGCCCATAAAATCTGCTATATTATCTCATACTTCACTAACAAAGCTGTGAAAGCTAGCAAAGGTCTGGTTATCGTCCCTCATATAGTTAAGATGCAATAGCAGTGCATATAGCAAGGCAAGAGAATGCTTTAAAGAAAAACATTAGCCATTAAAACTTGACTTATAATAAGCCAGGCTTTACATTACTTTAGCTACTGAGAACTGCAGTGCCTCCATGTTCCCCAAAGTTAACGTGTCCACTGGGCAGATGAGAAAGGAAGAGGAAAGGATGATGGAGACACAATGCACAGCAACCCTCTGGGGAAGAAAAGCTGAGTGACACTCTAGTGCTCCCACTGTACAAACACCTTTTCCGCTTCGGAAATCCAGAGAGAACACAAGGTATTCCTGCTCCTTGTTCTAGAACTTCTGCTCCTTAACTGACTGGCACAGCTCTTGCTTTTAGCTCTGGCAAGAGGTCAGTCATCACATAAGCACTGCTGAGCGTATTAATTACTGTGTTCACATGCTCTCTGTGTCTTATTGCCCAATTATTTCATAACTGAGTGTTATGTACTGCACCAGATCCAAGCACACAACTCTCACTGACTTCAAGGGCTCCCTTCACAAATAGGTCTGTCGAAATCTATGTTTTTCATAGCTTTATTTACCTGACCTGTAAATATTTTGGAGAACATAATGGTGCTTTTGAACGTTTGCATATTTGCCCTGTCTACGCATTGAAGTTGTACTTACAAATGTATCTCTTGCAGAATTCATTCATGAGGAAAACCATAGAAGTTTACAAGTTAATCATTTTCCTGAATGTCAAAAGCCAGGGCAGATCAGGATGTTCATTGTGTTGGCAGAGCTGCAAACTAGGCTGCTTTAGTATTAATAGTAAATTTCCTAGCCTCAGTAAGGCTTTTAATAGTTTTTGCAACAGGTTAACAAGTAGCCATGGATATTTGCCATAAACAATTGCAAAGCATAAGAAAAAAGTGTAATTATTAAGAAAAAGGTGACTTGAGTTTTCAGTTCAATAGAAAATGCTTTTTTAGCTTTCAATTTCTCAGTAAAACAGATGTTCTGCCTTAGTAAGAAAAGGCAGGGATTACAAGAATCCACTGATCAGCACATTTCATATCCCAAATGTTCCAAACCAACACCTAGTAAGATTTTGTTATGGCTGGTAGCTTTAGAATGTGGCCAAGTAGCTCACACTACATAGGCTCAAGCTTCAACTACAAAATCAGTAAGGCCAAAAAGGCCATGCTCAGCTGCATATAGCTGCATATAGCAAAGTGTGCTTTAGTTGTTCCACCTCACCATCTGATAGATAAACATAATCCACCTTGTGAACTAGACTTTTGACTAGGATGACTGGCATGCTGACACACGTTCTGCCATTCTGGTTTGGGGGATAGAAACATCTGTCAATGGGAACACGAACACCTGAGAAAGCAGCTTTTCTCAGAACACAGACTATTTGTCCATCCATCTTAGGAAGATAAGCAGTGAGATCCTTACAATGACTCTTCAGAGACAGCCACCCCCCATCAGCCACCTGGGATAGCCAAGAGAAAGGAGTCACTTTTCTGGGCTTATGTTTCATCAGACACTAGTATCTTTCATCATTCCCCCTCACTCATTTTCTTTCTGTTATAAATGATGAGATGCAGTGCATATGTATGGTACTTAACATTCTGCCTCTCTTGTTTGCCCTCCAACTGGTTCTTTTTCTGTCATCCCAGAATTTGCCTCTTCTGTCTCCTTACAGAGTACAAGTAGAAAGTAGGTCAGACAAATGGGCACTATCATGTGACTAGTTTCAATTTATGGGCATGTTGTTGTCTCTGTAAGTACCATAGCAAGTTGTTGTTACAAATCCTTTAAAGTTTGTTTCAGCATGAGAGGCTATTAGACTTACTCAACTGGCAAAGGAGGCTTTATGCAGGAATGTCATCTGGTTAAGTCAACAGAGCTCTGCCTGCAGAGCCCAGCTTCCAAAGTGAGGCTTCATTTTGTATAATTAATTTTTCACCTTTTCCTGTTTATAATGAAAACACCATTAAATGCCTAAATAACTTAACAACTAGGGTTTATTTTCCTTTCTCCCCTCACCTTTTCCCACACACTCCAACCCCAAAGTCTCAATCAGTCATTTTAGTTTTCAGTCATAGCCAGAACTGGATACACAAGCTTCACTTACTGATATGCTTCATACAGCCATGTGACAGTGTCCCATCATACAAAGAGGAGTGCATCTCACCACACTGGGCAGTGTTAATGGCGGGGAGTAGGATTTACAGCTCTTTTAATTCTCCCAGTAAAGATACCACCAGCCAGTTATAGTGGCAAATAAAATACTCTGACAGAAGCATGATTCAAGTTGACAGTGGTCCTCCAAACTTAAGCAGTTTCCAACAGTGTTCACAGTTTTAGTGAATTAATGAATGACAACGCAAACAGTATCTGCTCAATTAGTTCTGTGGTCTGGTAAGGCCAGAATGACAGTTTTAATAGTTTGTTGTGAAATCACACGTCAGAACAACTGTCTGTTGCCTCTTGACTCCTGTTACATGTGTGAAACATGGGACAGTAAATAACCATAGGCTGGTACTTTGTTAGACGATATTATCACATATTACAGCAGCAACCTCAAGCAGTGCTTTAACTCTAGTCATAACAAAACTCTATTCAGATTTATTGGCTTAAAGAAAGGGGTAGCCACTTTCTCTTGTTGTTAAAAAAGCCCAAAACAAACCCAAACATAACACGGCAGGACAGAAGTGTCAAGAAAAGAAAGTTCAGAGTGACTGTAAACATACGAGAGAGAAAATCTTAATGCCACTAAAATCCTTGGTAGTTTTGCTACCGCATTCAGTGAGACCAAAACTTAACTCCCATATGTTTGGTTTTGTGTTGCTCAGTGAAACTTACAGATCAGATAGTTGTCATCATTCCTCCCATCCATATGGAAGCCCCTAAGGTGTGGCAGGACAACAAATGGGAATATATTTTTAAATTTGGATCAGAAGTGGGTAGAATTCAAAGTATAAATTAGTCCAATAATCTGTCCCATTCCCTTTGGAAAAAGTCTCCAGGGAACTGGTTTTACTGACAGAATACAGAGCAGCTTTTAAATTGGATGAAACCTCTGAGAATGGGAAATTGGACCCCCTGCCATCTATATTCCACACATTATACCTAATGTAAAGGCTTACATTTCCCACTGCTTATTTCCTGTAGATATATCCAAAACACCTATATTTGAACAAATCGTAAAATCCAGCCCTAAGAAACAGGATTTCTCCCCTTTTTTCAGAGCACATTGAAATTCCTACAGCTGCTATTACTTAGGATTTCTTACAGTAAAAAAGGTACTACTTTAACTGCTATGTATGGGATACATCTGTCATGATGAATCTGTCTAGCCAGGTGGATGTGAGGTGTCTATTCTCACCAGCTGTACAGGCATTCTGTACAATGGGAAGAAGTTCTGAGACTTGAACGGGGTAATTTGTCCTACCCTAAAACAGGCATCTAAGAGGAATGAAACCTCTGGAGGGCAAATCAGCCCACTTGCTTTACACTATTTGCTATAAACGGAGTACTTCTATCCTCTAAATGGCTAAAATTATATGTCAAGTGCTTCATCCTAAACCTTTACATTTAGAGCATAGATCCAGGGTCTTTTCTCTTAAACTTCTTTTAGAAAATATTTTCTAAGCAATTGTTGCTTTGACTAATCTCATTAACTCTTGGATTCAAATAACTCATGGATCCAAGTAAGGCCATGAAAATGAGTGCATTATTACCAAGTCTAAGAAAAACAGTTCTAATACTGTTAAGCTGCTACTAGTTTCCTATGCAACAGCAACTTAAAAATGTTCTGGCTCATAAACTCATGGCACACAGTAGCTTTTGTATCTTATGCTTTATCATGACATACATATTTCTAGTTCACTGTGTATGTAAGCATTCAAAGTGAAAACCTCAATAGCATTTGGGGGTATTCTCAAAAGTTTCTGTTATCTCACTGCACTCAGTTCAGAAAACAGGGTCAAGTGTAGAAGTTGGCAAGAGACTTTCCTATTTCAGAAGGTCATTCTAGCAGTTAATTTAGACTACTAGTTGTGTGCCTTCAGAAGCTATTAAGCTTTTGGTTGATAGTTTTTCAATACTGTCCACTTACTGCTTCCTTCCTGAACACAAGTATTTTCACTATTCCAAGGCAACAAATACTATAACCAGATCTCTTTAGAAAGTACATTGCTAGTGGCAAGAAATTTAGTGAGTGCCACAGTCTTATAGTTAATAGCTTGTTTATTTTGCAGCAGTCACCAGGTGTATACATGTAACTCGGAACTTCTTCCCAACCTACTGTTTCTAATCACTAATGTTAATCACAGAATCATAGAATAGTTAGGGTTGGAAAGGACCTTAAGATCATCTAGTTCCAACCCCCCTGCCATGGGCAGGGACACCTCGCACTAAACCATGTCGCCCAAGGCTCTGTCCAACCTGGCCTTGAACACTGCCAGGGATGGAGCATTCACAACTTCCTTGGGCAACCTACTCCAGTGCCTCAGCACCCTCACTGTGAAGAACTTCTTCCTTATATCTAATCTAAACTTCTCCTGTTTAATTTTAAACTCATTACCCTTTGTCCTACCACTACAGTCCCTAACGAAGAGTCCCTCCCCAGCATCCTTATAGGCCACCTTCAGATACTGGAAATATTAATGGTATTGCTTTGCTAATATGTTTAGAACTTAATTTGAGTCTCTGCTTAATTTTATGCCACTGGAACTTGGACTTCATTCCATAAAATTCCAGGCTCAAATAATCACAAAATATGTCAGCTGTGTTAAGTATCTCAAAGTTATGGTAGAAGACTAACAAAAAGAGAAGTCCATTCTGCTTGGTGCTACATAGTCTAATACGGCATGCCTACATTCTCAGCAAGGCATGACTGTGTTGTATGAAGGTATATATATTGACTGCAAGCCACGTAGCAATGAAGCTACAGAACTTGGCACAGACTGCAAAGTCTGCCTGAAAAGCAAATACAGAAAGTTAATCTGTGCTGAATTCTTTGCTGCTGAGTCCATACTGATAGCAGTATTTGACTGATGTTAATTAACTTAAGGCTAATTTAAGTATTTATATGTGAGATGGAGTCATAATGTGATTCTTATGTAAATAGCTTTATAGTAAGATATGGTACCTTCTTGTGGTTGACAGAATCAAAGAAATGTCATGAAAAAACTGGGACACAGAGAAGCCAGGTGGCTTCTTTAATTTCCTGCTAAAAATGGCATCCACCTACTGATACAAACTGCCTGGCATGAGTACAGTTACCGAATACAGAAACAGATCATTCCTAAACTTCAGTCTCTACACATTTCAGAAGCAGCATCCATGGTTAGGACAGCCCAACATAACTTACTTTATCAGCACAGTGTCAACTTCCTGTCAACTCATCAGCTTTGCTTCCCAAATTCAACATCCCATTTCTTCAGTCTGAAAAACAACAGCAGCAACTGAAAAGTTAGCAGAAGCAAGGGTGGTGATAGTATTAATGATGGATATTTACCATCTTATCAACTCACTTTATGGGTTACAAAAGCAAAGCAGTACATAGAAGTGTTATTTCTCTAAAAGTTCCACTTTTAGTCTTTTCTGTCTACTGCTCATTACAACTCCCCTCACATATCTGCACTGCTGGTTGCATAAGTCACTTGGAAGATATTAGACCTTCAGCATCAGAAGGTGGTGGCATTAAGCAATAGCTGACCACTAAGTTTGTATATACAGGTCTCTGTTATACTGCTGCTGTTTATACAGTCCTCTGAATTTCTTATTTCCATGCACAATTTTCTGATACAGTTAACTTCAATATACAGCGCTTAGTTACCCAGCTCAGTCTGGGAATTGAAACATAAAACAAAGACCACAAACTTGTGAATACACAGTCAATTAAAAAATGTAACTTTTGAGGCTTTTTTGTTTCTTGATTTTTTTTGTCAAGTCTTTCAACTGACCCAAAAAGTGATAACCACTGACATGGTCATCAGACTTACAGCTAAAATACTAACACCACGTATTTGAAAAAGGAACCGTGGAAAAGTAAAACTGAAAACATTTTCAAGTGGACTGATTTAAAAGAACTATTCTAACACGAATTTCACAAACAGAACTCAGGAGGAAAAGCAAATGAAAGAGAACAGACAACGAAAGATCAGAAAGTCATGTTATATAATGTTTTGATTTAACAGTAGGTTAGCTAAATTTAGCACATACAAATCTGAATTTTCCAAGCTTTAAGATTCGAATTTTCCTCAGTACTGTTATGAAATGTCCTTTCAAATTAGTCCCTTCTTCACAGAAATAAGTTGAAAATACGCCTTTATGTCTCTATCCAATGCTATTCTGTTAATGTAGGAACTCAAGAAGAGCAAGTGGAAGTACATCCAAATCCCTTATCAGGCAGAATAGAGGAATTCAAACAAGCGTGTAGCAAACCCAGTGTCCTAAGTACTAGTGAGACTTTGTGCTGGTTACTTGGTTCTCACAAGTATGACAAATTCTCAGGCAAGTGCTGTATAGTGAAAACATGATATTTAATGCCTAAACATAGCATTCTAACATTTAGGTCTAGAAACTAGACATAAACTTTTCATACAAGGGAGCTCAAATTTAGGAGCTCATACTCAGATACTATTTTCAAAATATGCATAGCAAAGTCCTTGAAAGCTATCATACAATCTGCTTGTAGAGATTCCTCTGTATTGGCACAGTAAGTCAGTAGGCTGTCAAGGAAGAAAAAGCCTTATTTGGTCATTAGGGTTTCGAACTTGCTCCTATTGCCATAGTCTTAGCTGCCCCTGACTTCTGCTTGGAACTGGAACAGATTAAAAGCCTCTAAGAATCAGCTGTAATAAGGCTCAGCCATGAAGTGACTATGTTCAAGTCCCTCTCTGAAACTGCTGAAGTAGTCTAACACCAGATGACCAAGTTACATAATTTCACAAGAAATACTGTGTGCTTTTAGGTTATTTTGTCATTTGAAGTCCTTAGTGACAGCAGAGAGGAAAGGAAGCAGGCCATAAAATAGTGAGACTGTTAGAATTAACATTCCAAAACAATGAACTTATGACAAAATCCTAAGACTGTTAGAGAAGTTGAGAGCTCTTTAAAATGTATTTCCGGCTTGGTTGCCTTCTGGTTCAATCTTCCAGGTTTGCACTTTCTGTAATTACAAGTGCTTGAAACTTTCCATCTTAAACATGGGATCTAATATCTAAGTCCAGGAGCCAAAGCTTTAGAAATACACATAACAGTCTGAGATTTGGCATAATGCACATTACTGCAACTGTCACCACTGCATCTTCTTCCTGCAAGGAACTTGTGTGTCTCTACTACCATTCTCATTCTCAGAAATCTACTTTCACTCAACCACCCCTCTCTTTCCAAAATCTCAGAGGCAAAGAGCTATCAGCAGTTTTCTAAGAAAATAGAAGAAAACACAGAAGATGCCTTCAAGAAGTGAAATCCAATGCTTCAGAAACTAACCAGGGCACACTGTGGCTGTTCATACCCTGGAGAAAGAGGTGATCAGCCAGTAGCATCTTCTTCAAAAATACACACTGCACATCTTACAGTGTGAAGTCCACTTCTCTAATAAGCTCAAAAAAAAAAATGAACCCAGGAAGAGGCGTTGAAAGGCTGAAAACTTTAGGCACAAATGAATTCAGCACTTTATTCTGGAACAGTCATTAAACAATAAAGAACTCTTAACCAGGAAAAATAACGCAGCCACCACAAGTCTGTGTTCATTCATGCTCCACTTCCATCCCCCCAAAAAACACCAGGGGCAAAAAGCTAGGAAAGTTAAAACAGTTCCCTCAAGCAGCATAAGTTCTCTCTTGGCCTGCTGCCATTACAGTAAAATGCAGCCTATTATATCCAACTTTAGTCAGCTATGGCACAGGCTCTTAAGAGCTGAAAGAGTGATCTCAGGCCTCCTTTAAAATCAATGGAGAAAACAGGCATTTAATGAGTGAATCATCTCTTTTATTTTACACAGTGACATTGGGATGAGATAAATTGTGCTGCAAAATTGGAAAAACAAGCCCTAGAAATGGCTATTTCCCTCCATACACAATAAGTGCAGTCCAGATGAGGAATTGTCGGTATTTAGTAAGATGAATCCCACCCACTAAGCCTGTGGCATACATTCACTCCTCGCAGAGACCTTTTGTTATAGGTGTTACAGTTTCCATTATTTCCAGACTACTGGGCAACCAGTGTTCCTCTATGATGAGCTCTAAAGGGGCAGTGGAATCAGATATTCAAAACTAATTTAGGATTTCTAACTTACCAGATCCTATTGTGTGGACTGACATGGATATGTGGGGTACACCTTACCATGACACATACTTTACATGTAGAATACTGGGAAATAAATAAATCAGAGCAGCTCTCTTTTCTAAACTGGGAACATAAACTCTCTCCCATTGCAGAGTCTTATAACAAAAACTGAAAGACTGAAAACTGCATTAATATATACTGCAATTTTCAAAGGAAAAAGAAAAAAGAATACTAAGTTGCATTCTCAATCAGAAAATCAAAATACTCACAACCCAGGCTGGACACATAGCATGAAAAATAATTCCCTTCAGCCGAAGACCTACATCATCTTCCTTGTTCCATTTTATAGCAGTATTGAATACCAATGGAGCCTGAATACAAAGTTAAGCTTGATAAAGGTCTATTTTCTGAAAATCGAGCTTTATGTTATTCTGCATTAGGTGGAAATTCCCCAAAATTAATTTCTAAAATAATTTCTGCATGTGTGGCAGCCAAATCCATCACTGTCTGGTTAGTGCATTGCACCACAATGCTCTTTTATTCTCCTTCAAACAACTGGTACATATGGCAGATGGCACTGGTATTTCTCTGACTTTAACAGTTGGTACAAACACCTTATTTCTCTACCTGAACAAGCCCACAAGGAACATGATAGTTGCAGCAGTTATGTAGTATACAACATGTGGCATTTACCATCAGAACCATTTCATCTGTAGAAAACCCAGCTTCTCATTACACATTACTGGTATTTGGTTTTCATTCATTCTGGGCACCTTGCTCTGCTTATAGAGCAAAGTCTCGTCTATCCTACAACAGATAGGATCACTCCACTCACCAGTACAGTTTTGCTATTTTATAGATGGCTTTGAGTACCAAGTTCAGTTTGGGACTCCCCAACACAAGAAAGAGAACTGATGTGCTGGAGTAAGTCCAGCAGAAGGCTACCAAGTTGACTGGGAGCTGAAGCACATGATGTACACAGAGGATGGAAGAACTGCATTTGAC
Source organism: Nestor notabilis (assembly GCF_000696875.1). NCBI lineage: Eukaryota > Metazoa > Chordata > Aves > Psittaciformes > Psittacidae > Nestor > Nestor notabilis. The sequence continues at coordinate 26,615 of NW_009935862.1, read as the reverse complement.
CATTCTTTAGAAAAGAAGACTTAAAGGAGACCTGATAGCTGTCTACAACTGCCTCACTGGAGGACATAAGGAAGATGGAGCCAGACTCTTCTCAGAAACGGACAGTAAGGGGAGGCAATAGACACAAGCTGAACAGGAGAAACCCCAAGTAGATATAAGTAGTTTAAAAATGTTTGCCCAGAGAGGCCATAGAATCTATGTCCTTGAAGGACTCAGACAGGGCCCTGAGAAACCTGATCCTGTGGAACCTGCTTTGTGCAAAGGATAAGATTATGTGACCTTCCAGACGTCTCTTCCAACCTAAATAATTTTATGATTCTATGATGGGAATGTGGAAAGGTGTGGAGAATGCTAAATACAACTTTGATGAGGAAGCAGTTCCTGTGGCTTTAATGCATAGCTCCCTCCGTTCCTGAAGGATACTCACTATTCAATATTCAAAAGCAGCCTCAACTAGTTGCATGCCAAGTAATAGCATGTTAATATAGTTGGCTCTATACGTAGACACCTCAGACTGCTCACAAAACCTGTCACCCTTCACAGCAAGTGATGACACAGCTGTCCTAAGGACAAAGAACCATCTTATCTGCATAGACAGCTTAATTAGCCAGATACGCAGCCTGCCCACATAGCAGTAAGGACACTCTTGAATGAGCCTTAAAGCTCCAGCACTACCCAGTATTTTTCCTGCTGGAGAATCAGCTGTTTTCATGCATCCCCAGATTCAACAATAACTACACCCTAACAAGTGCAGAATGTCTAGTGCATTTGGCTTCAAGATGAGTATTATACAGCATTATAGACACAGTTACCAAAATCCTCTTACATGCTGTGTATATTTTGCCAATACAATCTGAAGCCATGAAGAAATGTATTGCCAACAGAAGCAGCCAAATGTGAATGCATTCTGCCAAAAGAACTTGCTAGCTGCACTGTGCCAATAGATTGTTTGCCAGCTAGGTCTCCTCATGCAGAAAAGACCATGGATTTCCACTGTCTTTCAGGCTGTCTGTCAGATTCCAGTATTAAGTAACTGGATTAACATTTTGCAAGCAACAAGGTGACACTGGTTATCCTCATATCTGTTTTTAGTCACTAGTCAACAATAGTCAACATGTTAATTTACACCATCATCTATACTGAACCATGTAAATACAAGGCTGCAAATATCTGGGAGGGCTTCATGAGATGATGTTAACCTCCGTAACTGTGGATTTGCTTGTGAAGCCTGTGAGGTTCCATATGCTGCTACAGACATCGCAGGCTTACTACTGCAGCATGTACACCCAGCAGACACCATCCAGAAGTAGCTTTACAGGCTGTTCACCAGTACAAACCAAAAGGACAGATATAACGTGCCACCAAAAACGGCAAGTCATTGCTTATGTTTCACACTACAATTTTGCCTTTTGCAGTTTCAACAATAAAATTACCTTGCTAGAAAACTAAGTGGTGATTCAGAGTATCTGAAAATTCTCTGAAAGATGTTTTTGTTGCTGTTTTCTAATCCAGTGAATGAGGAACTTTGTGGCAGTGTACTGATTCTGATTTAACTTCTTTGGAGGGTTTGAAAGTCTATCCAAAGAAAAAGAATAAGCACAGTTTGGTGCTGAACCACATAAAAGATTCAGATGAGACATCTGATTTGACATTTTCCCACAACGTTTAATGGCCAACATTTAATTTATCAGAAATGTTTTGTGTCTTAAGCTTTTTCTATCTTCAAGAGAAAAGCCAAACATTAGATAGTTTAAATTTGTAGGTTTTTAATAGGGCCTTTATTAATGAAAAGGTACAGGACAGAATATGAGAGAGAAGATAATGTAATTGCTGTCAAACCAACAAGTTAGCACAAGGAAGCTACAGTTAAACTGGAATCTTCCCTACAGAAAATATAGTACATTGATGAACCTGTAACAGTTTTGGCTACACCTTCTTTAGCATATTCATAGCAAGACATCTACAGCAAAACAAACAAACCGACCAAATCTTCTGTCAAATAAAATACTCTAGGAGATCATCTTCACTCCTTCAGGAAAGGATGAGAGAGATCAAGTACAGTCAGATGTGTAAGCAGATTACCCAAAGGAAAACAGGATGGGATTCATATAGTGTGATGACATATATATACTGAATGCGGGCTCTGTAGAAATAACCAAAGAGCCAATGCCTGCCTTAAAGTAGCAACGGGGTTTGTATGCAAAGCGAAATAAGAAACTAATCAATTTCAGATTCCATGTCTTATGCTTGCGCTAGGATACATGCAAAACCACAAGAATTTCATGATGTCTACCAGAAATATTGTAACAATGTCACAAAAAAGTTGACCTTGCAAGCCACATGAGCAAAATTAATCATTTGTTCTCTATGGTAAACACTACACAGTATTTACAATTAGCATTAATACAGATTTATGAGAACCACTGGTATTGTGTAAAATATACAGGAGAGCCATATTCAACAGTGAAATGGTTCCACACAGCTGAATTACAGTTAATGATACCCACTGCAATGAACACTTAGCTGTGCTCTATTCAGTATCCTAAAGCTAGGAAAGCTCTCACCTTACCAAATCTGTCCTGATTTAGATCCCATCAGTAAATAAATCATGTTGATCAAGACCATTAGGAGAAAAAAGAGCAGGAAAACAACTACTGCTTAGAGAAACTACAGTCTACCACCTCTAAGGCAGCAAGATGTTTCTGGAATCCATTTTTGTAATGTGGCAAAAGAAATTCTGCTCATTTTAGGAAAAAATCTGAAAGAACATATTTCCAGAGTGCACTGGCTGAGGCTAAAAATAAAATGGATTTCCTAGGTAGCAAGCTTGTCAAAGATGAGTGTGAACCTCATGATTGCCTTGAAGCCATTCAATAACTGGTGAGAAAACATGGGGTGTCCATCACCGAACTGCCTAGAGAGACCATTTACACATATTAAATTTCTGACGGTAACAATATAGTCTGTAGCCCTGAAAGATTAAGTAATTCCCAGAAAATCTTCTCATTGCTGAAGGGATAATTCAAACTTAATGAGGAAATTTACCAAACGCCATTTGCCTTCCGCACATCTTAGTTCAGCATAAGAAAACAACCTTTAAGTTCCAATCCAAGTTTCAAGTTGTAACAAACTAACATTTTAAAGAAAGCTTCTATTCCTATTATTCAATATCCTTCTTTTCAATGCTTGTACAGATTATTAGGTGAACTCTTGCAAAGGCCCTGGGTAATTAGCAAATATGTGTATGGAAATATTATAGTTAAAATGTAAATTAAATCATTTTCATAATTTAAAGTCTTTCATACTAAATCATGTTTATAATTTAAAGCCTTTCAGAAACCATGTCATTTTACAAGTTAGTGAGAGCTTTGCTTTTGACTTTAATTGTTATAGAATTGGTTCATCTTGACATGAGTTAAAGAATCTTTCTTTTAAGGGATCTGTTACGGATGCACACATACCCAGTAATACTTGCACCTCCACTGAAATAATTTTCCTTTCAAAAAGCAGTTATCCCACAGTCATGTGTGGTACCGTATATAAAAATACCATCAAAGTTAGTACTTTCTAAGCCAGGCCTCTGACTTCAAATCTTTGATCTTTGGAATAGTTCTGGTTGAAAAATGTAGCTATTCAAGTTTTGTGTTGTTCAGATCAACAGATATAGATATTCTTTCCACCTACTTATTCTCCCACTTTAACACTTTTGTGAGGAGGTATTTCTGATATCCAGAGAGAATCTGGTCTACAGCCCTCTTAAATCTCAATACTCCAAAAGACATTTTCAGATAATTATTACAGGTTCATCTTTTTGCAACATGCGCTGTTTGTGGTTTCACCTATGCCCCAGTCAGTTCAGAAAATCACTACTCTAACCAGTATTTCTAGGACACCTTCCCAGATTTTAGGATAAATGCTAAGACTACACTCCAGCCAGGTCTAGCTATAGGCTAGTTGGGTAACAGGGGAGTTCAGCTGTGAATTCAGATACTTTTATTTATTGAGATTATTGCTTTAAAACAGGTGGTTCAAACTGAAGAATTAACAGAATGACTCAGTAAAGCAGAATTCAATCAGATCAACTAAAAAAGAATAGTATTCATGTGGTGCACAGCATGCAAAAAAATAAACATTTTATCACTTAAAAGTAGCAATAACTAGTGTATTAAATTGAAGGCAATGTATAGCCGTTCTTCTGGCTGCAGAAAGCAGTTTTCTCTTATGGCCTTATTAAACTCCAAATAGGAACTGTAGGATGGATGAGAGAAGGATAGTTTGGAGATTTCTTGAGGTTATTGTCATTTTAAAGCTGTACCGCACGTGAAATACTATTTAGATCATAAAACAAGCCGGTGCAGGTTAAGATGAGATTGACACAACTAGTGTGGTATTCCTTCAGTGTGTCTTCTGGCCTGGGGTGGGAGTATAGTGGTGTCCTGGATAAGCTGTGGTAGATGTTTCCTTGCTGAATAGGACATGCATTAGCATTGTCTTGAGCAGACAGTCCTTGTTATACATGAACTTTGATAATCAGGGCTAAGCTTACCTTTTGGGTAATTATCTCTCACCACCCTCCCATGCCCCCCCCTTAATTAGGTACATTTCTGTGATGGTGTGCTATCACTTCTCATTGATGCCTCTGGTGACTGAGACAGGCTAAGGGCTAACTCTGGCTTAATTAATGTTTTACAGTGCTATTCTGAGCATAGACTGCAAGTTTTCTCAGAGCCTACAGGCCACCCCTCTTGTTTAAGCTTTTAAGGGAACAGGTCGTCATAATATGTATCTGCACTACTGTCAACTAAAAGCCTGTTAAGACCTCAACACATCAAGATCAGGATGACGTAATTTGAGCATCTGAGCAGCCTCGACTGCATTTTTTAACTTTTCTTACAAGGAGTGTCTGAGGCTGGCTTTTCTTCCAGCATCAAGCATCTCAGTTGGAAGGGCCTATTTTTACTGAAGGATAGCCTGTATGTCTGAGAACTACTAAAACTGTTTTCTAGCTTTAAAAGGAGTATCTGTGTAAACTTCACTAAAACTGCATGTGTTACAAAACACTTATAAAGTCATTTGAGAAGCTCTTTTTCTTAAAATACAATAGAGTAAGCTTGAAACATTGTTCAAATTATACAGAAAGCCTGTTTTAAAATGGCATACTGCATACAGCTGTACTGCTTTAATTTTGCTTTGGAAAGATGAACAGCATAGTTAACACCTGTTCACACCTCGTGGTATGGCATTTGAAACTGGCAGCACCAGGTTCTCTGAAAAGCCAGGCTCTGTTTTGCTTTCTAATTAAAACACTTTGGTAAAACTTAAAAAATCTGGATCATCTACTAACATTGATCCACACCGCCTCTGACAGAAACGGGTGAAATATGCTCATTGTGGAATAATTACATTCTCTGTAGTTAAGATACTACTTTATTAGGTGTTTTCTTAGAAGAGAACGTAAACCTGGAAATAAGACTTCAGTGTCATCAGTAGATCACAGTTAATACAGGAAGGAGTACAGGACACTCATACCCTAAGGCTGGTTTTGAACTGCCTGCAGAATCAAATATAACTCGACATTATTGGTCTACTCACTTTGACCTCACTACAATCATCCCCTCCTATCACATGATTTCTCTTCCTGTAACTTAAATGTTCAGGAATCCTGTTTCCAGAAGTCAGCTTTATCCACTAGACAGATAAAGCATCCTTTTATGGTACAAATGGCAGCACTGACAGCATACAAAACACAGCTGGGAGAAAGAGCATTGATTATTTATTTATTTATTTATTTATTGCCATGCTCAGCTGCTGGAAACAGCCTAACACCAATAACAGTGATCAACTTTTTGTATATACTAAAAGCAATTTGTTCTAACTGTAATGTATAATTTTATTAACGAACTCTATTCTATACATTTCTATATCAACACTTTAAAGGCAACAGCAGTTGGTATACAAGCTGTTGTATAAATTACACTAGATAATTTGTGGAATCAATCTGTTCAGTTCTTGCTCTGAAAAACATAAGGATCTTTACTTTTATTTTTACCAGGGTTTTATTTCTGGTTGCCACATCTCTCCTACCCTCATTACTTTCCTTGTTATTTCACTTTGTCTAAGTGCTATTAACAGTCATTTTTGGCAACTTATTGAAACTCTTTGCAATCTTTAGTAAGGCCTTTAAGACTGTGTCTGTTTAAGACTGTCTCTGTTTAACATCCTTATAGACAAGCTGACAATGGATGGGTTAGATCAGCAGTGAGGTGGATTTAAAGCAAGAGTGGCCAGGCCAAGAGAGTTGTGAACAGTGGCACAAAGTCCAGCTGGAGACAGGTCACTAGTGGTGTATCCCAAGGGTCAATACTGGGGCCAGTGAAAGAGCGTACCCTCAGCAAGTTCACAGACAGTACGAAACAGGTGCACTGTTTTCCACTGCTTTCCAGAGGGACCTCAACAGGAAGAAATGGGCAGAGAATAACCTCATGACATTCAGAAAAGGAAAATGTGAAGTCCTGCATCTGGGCATGAAAAATACCAGGCTCCAGTACAGGCTGGGGGCAGAGCAGCTGGAAAGCAGCTCTGCAGAGGAGGACCTTGGGGTCTTTCCAACCCACATGTTGACCATGAGCCAGCAATGTGCCCTTGGAGCAAGGAAGACCAAAAGCTTCCTGGGCTGCATTAGGAACAGCATTGCCAACAGGTCAAAGCAGGTGATCCTTTGCCTCTATCAAGCCCTGGTGATACACAGCTGGAGTGCTGGCTTCACTGCCAGGCTCCTGTCTTGGTTTAACCCCAGCCAGCAACTAAGCACCATGCAGGTGCTTAGCCCCTCCACGATGGAATGGGGAAGAGAATCAGAAGGGTAAAAGTGCAAAACCTCATGGGTTGAGATAAAGATAGTTTAATAGGAAAAGCTATGTGTGCAAGCAAAGCAAAACAAGGAATTCATTCACTATGTTTCATGGGCAGGCACATGTTCAGCCATCTCCAGGAAAGCTGGGCTCCATCACACGTAACAGTTACTTTGGAAGATAAATGCCATCACTCTGAGCATCCTGCCCTTCCTTTCTTCTCCCCCAGCTTTATATGCTGAGCATGACGCAATGTGGTCTGGAATATCCCTTTGTTCAGCTGGGGTCAGCTGTCCTGGCTGTGTCCCCTCTGAACTGCTTGTGCTCCCCCAGCCCACTCACTGGTGGGATGGTGTCAGAGGCAGAAAAGGCCTTGACTCTGTGAGCACTGCTCAACAATAGCTAAAACACCTCTGTATTACCAACACTGTTTTTAGCACAAGTCCAAAACAGAGCCCCATACCAGGTAGTGTGAAGAAAAATAACTCTACCCCAGCCAAATCCAGCATAGCTCCCCAGTGCAAGACAGAGACTTACTGGAGTACGTTCAGCAAAAGGCAGCTTACATGGTTAAAGAGCTGAAGCACCTGACATGAGAAGCTGAGAGAGCTGCAAGTGGAGAAGAAAAGGCTCGGGGGATCCTACAGATGTGTACAAATATCAGATAGGAGGGAACAAAGAAGAGGAAGACAGACTCTTCTTGGTAGTGCCCAGAGACAGGGTAAGAGGCAATGGGCAAAAATTAAAATACGTGGAATTCCATCTGAACCAAAGCCATTTTTCTACTCAGTGGGGGTGATCAAACCACAGATCAGGTTGCCAAGAAAGCTTGTAGAGTCTCCATCCTTGGACATACTCAAAACACAGCTGGACACAGCCCTAACTAACCTGTTCTGGCTGACCCTGCTTGATCAGGGGTTGGACTAGACAATCCCCAGACATTTCTTCCAACCTCAACCATTCTGTGAATTCTAAACCAGAGATACTGTTAACATTTTCATTACCTTTTCTGTTTGTAATGCCTACACGGGAACAGGATAGAAAAGAATCACCTCCATCTCCAAGTTGTCATCTTCTCAATGTTAAAGTGCTGCTTTCTTAAACTCATTAGTCCTAAATGAAGTTAGGGCTCCCATTCTCACACCTCCTACTTGAAGATTAGGTGGTTTCAAAAACTTCATTTTAGCCTAGTTCACACCCAGATGTTTTTATCCCCACATTGTTCTGCCTAACTATATTTTCCCTTACCATATATTTATAGAGATGTAGGCTTATTTAGTACATGAAAACAAAGCTTTTATGGGCTCCTATAATATGCTGACCATTCCTGTGGTCACCCTTATAGCCTTTCCCTGCACCTGTTCCAGTTTTAATCCACTCGTCATGAACACACAGAATAGAGCAGAACAGTACACAGTATTCCTCAAAAAAAAAAAAAACCCAAAAATTTACTTTAATGCCTTCCTCTCTCTTCTGTCTATCGTAAACATTTTCCTCACTCTTTGTAGGTAATATTTGATTACTCTTGACAGACTAGATGGGACAAATAAATACAATAGAAGACTCAGGTGCTTACCTGCAGTGTGCTTACAGTCCATACTACCGCGGGTAACAGATGTGAGGCACCTTTCCGCATCCTCATAACAATCAGAGGGCTACGTCATGCTGGCTGCAGCCATTTCATTAAGATCTTGCTTCCAGGCAAAAACCAACTGAAGTCTTTTTATTACCATTGTATTTCCACCCATGTGAATTCTCTGATGCTGCAGACCAGTTTTCTCAGGAAACCTTTTGCAGCCTCTCTAAGATGTCCTGAAAAGTAGAAAGACTTTAGCCAAAAGAGGATCTGATTCAAGTTAGTTCGTCACATACCAAACTACTTGTCAGGGAGTAGGTGAGTTTGACTTGCTTTAAACAAACAGTAAACCTGCATTTTAAATCATGCCTATGAGGAAAAATTTCAAACTTCTTTTTTGCTTGTGCCTAGTTCTCTGTAAATAGAAAAAAAAAAAATAAAACCCCATCTGGGTTAAAATTTTCAAAAGTAGCAGAAGTGACTTAGGCTCACCAGTTACTTACAAAAATGGAACTTTGGGGCTTTGAAATTTCCATTCTAAGAAAGTTTCTAAATTAGAGAAGACACTGAAACAGAGCTTCAGCAGTAGAGCAGGCCATTTGATAAGCCAAAAATAGCCATTAGAAATGCAAATATAACTCTAAAGAGATGTAATCTGTTTAGACGAACTTTGGAAGGAGGAGAAAAGCTAATGCAGAGATCACTTATAACTTATGATGCAAATGAAATATGATCCCATGGCATCTTGAAGCTTGGGATATATTTGCTCATGAGATACAAGCTTATCATCTTCTATATAGAGTTAGGACAGCCTTGTAATATTACATTTTTTTGCTCACCCTCCCTAAAATTTTGAAGGTGAGGCAAGAGAGTTATAAATCGAAGTGGGAGAAATTACTCTCTCGTACTAAGCAACCCACTGGCAGTTTTATGCACTTAACTTCTATTTACAGTTATATTGTTTTCAAAAAAACTTTGTTTCTGTCTTAATGTTTATCGTGCCATTAATATGTGAAAGCCTATTTTCAAACCCCATCACTATCATTCCATATCACATATGCTATATCACGTAGCTTCCATTTATTAGAGAATATACAATGTGAAGAGTGGTGGGAGGTGACATTTTTTTGTTTAAAAGTAATAAATTCTACAGAACTAAAGTAAGCTGAAAAAATAATTCTCATTTTCTGCCTTCTGCAAGCAAAATTCCACCCTTAAGTATTTTACTACTTAGAGTGATTATATATGTTTATAAGAAGGATGCAAATGGCAATCCAATATTAGGTAGACTTACTGTAGCTAAAATTATACAGTATCAGTTAGCTGAGAATTTACCCTCTATTCATTAGCAAATCTTCTAAGTATCTTGATATATACATATATACATATACACTGCTACACTTTCTCCTAGTTCTCAGCAAAATGGATTTGCCTCCTTTCTCATGTATGATTTTTCATTGCTACTCCATACAAATCCAGTCACTCTGAAGAAAGGGACGCTTATCCTTAGCTTGAGATTGTATTTTTAGAGTGTCAGTTAGAAAGATATACTAAAGCAGTAGCTCCCTTTTACTGGATAATAAACATAGAACAACAGCTGAAAAGATATATTTACAATCTTTCACCAGAATCCTCCCAACCCCTTACTGCTAAGGAAAACAAGTGGGCCACTGCAGCATGTCCCAGAACTATTTTGGTATTGGGGGAAGTGCAAGTTCCAAAGCAGCGTGGAAAAATGCCCTGCCAGCTGCTCCCCTCTCATACAAATGTAGGCTTAAGTGTCTTCCCTGATCAAACAGTAGAAGAAAGAACTTTTAGATAAGTTGCTTCTACATCGTTAGTGTCACATCCACAGAGATTTTAAGGTGTCTGAAGGCTCAAAGGTACAGATGAATTGCTAGAAGCTAATCAAGTATCACATCTCAGCTGACCTATGGTAATTGGCTGTGCAAGTCAACAAAAAAATGCAGTGTAACTCACAGCAGCTCAGCTCCCTTCACTATGGAGTATGCTCACTCAAATTACTTGTGCCTGCCACGTATTAAGAGCACAGAGCATACAAGATCTACTGAGGCACAGTAACTTGTTACCTCACACCAACTGGGTCTGCTCTGAGTAACATTTGTATTTATAAATATAAATCTGCTTTCAAAGCTCTGGCACCAGAGAAATCATTGGTGCTGTAACTCACCAATGAACTTAGCTGAGGGCCAGACGTTCTACTATTCTGTGTGCCCAGACCCTGGTTTAGCTGAGCATTTCCTGGGCCTATCTCATGCCTACTGATCACAAGCTGTCAGGCCTGAGCTTTGTCTGCTAATCAACCCAACAGACAGGCATGTAGCACAAGTGCCACACCAAGACCAGATTAAAACACTGGGTATTACACAGACTTTCACTTAGAAGAACCATCAAAGCAGAAGGTGGCATCCCCCACCTTTTATGTGGCTATCTCGGGGCTGGCATACCCAGGGAACAAGAAAGAGATTACTCAACTGAGGGGATTCAAACCCAGATTCTTACATTATTCTTGGAAGCATCAGGACATTGGCCATTTTAAAAGGGATTTATAATGGAGTTCATGCTTCTAGATAAAAGTTTAAAAACCTTGGGAAGCAAGCACATCCATGTGGGTTTTTTCTAAATCTCATGAGCTCCTGGAACTTGATGCATATATGTGGCGTTAATGGCAGTAAGTGCAATAATGACACTAATAATAGCTGACACAATGCATGATGAAACCAGTTTAGTCTGAAGATGAGGAAGACAAAGAAAAGTGTTGGATTGTCTATATGAACTGCATATAAACACAGCTTCTTGGTCAAGCTGAGACCTAAAGCTAGACAGACACGATCTCGCTGCTGATGCTGCAATGTTACTGCTTCCCTGTCAGGAAAACAGTCGTAAGATCAAGCAAGTAGCCATAAGATGCAACATGACCTCTCATTTTGACTGGTTTTTTTTCTCCAAATTAATCTGTTTCATTATTTTGAGTGTCTCCTCTTTCTTCAGAATGAGTGCCAGGCTACTTGTAAGTTTCAGTCAGAGGTAGGACTGAAGCTGAGGTAGGCCAAAACTCATTAGTTAAAAGAAAGGAGCACTGCAGAAGTTTCAGTTACTATGTAGCACCAGGATACTGCCCAGATTTGTACAACTGAAGCCAAATTCACTGCTCTTGTAACATGGATGCTGTTGCCTACACCAGCTAGATCAACATTTGCAAAGCAGTATCTATACATGTCGCTGTTACACCTTTAACTATAATGTAGATACATTCACAGTCGCTTGTCATTAGTGCTCTGAACTCACACAGACACCAAAACTAGCATTTTACCTTCTCAACTATTTGAGACATTAAACTTTTGTGAGTAGGCTAGGTTTTATTAGAAATTATGAATTATTAGATCACAGTTGAAAGGACATTGAAAGGAGAAATGACATGAAAAGGGAGAGAAATTATCAGTGTAAACTGCGCCAGACTTCCAAGACACAGTGAGGACTGCTATTTCAAGATGCTAGACATTCGCTATACCACATTTTGATTGCCTAACCTAATGATCCTCTGAACCCAAATTATACTGCAATCTGAGGAGAAGCAGTTAAACTTGAGAAAATGAGAAAGTTCTTAGTCTGCCAAGGTAAATTTTCCCTTTTAACCTCTTTCTGAAAGCAATATATTACATCACAGCAACATGAAATTTTACTGTGCAGTGCAGGTATACATTTAAGGTAAATTATAACATATTATACACACAATTTCCCCACTGAGAAATTGCTCTCAAAAAAATACTTTGGTGATTCAAGCATCCAGAAAAGAACCAAAGCTAATAAAAGGCTAAAACTATCTTAAGATTTCTGGGATTTTCATCCCCTATTCAGTTTCATCTCTGATGCTTTCATAAGCAATAATCAAAAGGCTATGCCTCTAATCAAGAGGCAGATTGAGAGGGGAAGAAACTACAACAGAGCACAGACACCTTCCTGTCACCTAATCCTGACCACACATCCCATACAGAATGTCACTGTTGGAAGAGTTACTGCCTCTGTAACACCTTTCTTACATGCACATCTATTTTAATACACATTTTCTCAATGGTCTGGGGTTTGTATCTGCCAACGAGTGAATTCTATCTTCAGTTTTCTCTTCAGGATCGAAGGCAAAGGCTGGGAGCTTCTGCTACAACTTCCATCTGCTGAGCCTCTTGTGTGGGCAGCACCGCAAGAAACTCTTCAAAGCAGACTGCAGCTCAGAAGACACTGATGGATATGTTTGCACAATGCAATGACAGAAGATATAAACACTGAGCATGTTTCACATTTCATTTCAGAGTATGTGAACTGTCCCATCCAGAAGATGGGACACAAATATCAGAGAGGAAGTCCCGGTCTCTTTGCCTGACACCTCACCTTTGTAATAACTGTAGCTACAAAATACGCTGCCACACAGATTCAGGGTTAAAACCTTTTCCTCTTTTTTTTTTTTTTTTTTTTTAAGAAGGGAGAGGGAAGAGGAGGACACTTAGATTAATTGCACACAAACATAAAACAAGCAAAGAAACCCAAGAAATAAGCAGCTTTCCAAAATATGGAACCATTCCCTTTCTTAAATATAAATGCAAAATGCATGCCACTGATTGCAGAAAAACTGTATTTTTAAGTTAGAAAGTGAGAAATGACATACATCATGCACTGAGACATCTGTGGCTGATGCAGGAATCAAAATAAAGACAGACAACACACAAAAACTGTGTGTTGTCTTTCCTTATTTAAGGAGTTCCAAAGACTCCTTAAGGAGTCTTTGCTGTGGGCTACTGTCAATGGAAAGCTCAACTTGCCTGTCACAAAGAACAAGCTGTCGGCAAACTCATCGCTGATGGTGGTCCAAGGGCTGACTAGCACTGTTCAAACAATGCGTAGGACCAATATAAGAATGGAAGTGGAACCCAAAACGTGCTGGTTGATCCCATCCCATCCATGGTTCCCCCCAATAACATTGTTATGCAGACTGGCCAGAAGTCACACCCATATTTGCAAGTGCCCTTAAGCACCAAACTGCTATTGATTTCAATTGGAATCAGGCTCCTAAATGCTTGAGTCTCAGCTTTGCTGCCTTTGCCCTCCAAAACAGTGAGAAGCTTTTGTACTATGCTTTTTCTGCCTCAATACCTTTTCAGGAGAAAGGGGGGCAAATACGTGCATGTCTTAGGCATGATTCATATTCTTTTTGCAAGGAGATAACCACACGGCCAGCACAAAATGATATGGCAGAATATAGCTATATATCATTATGTATGGCCTTTAATAGTAAGTGACAGCACTGGCTGGTTACCACTTACATTATCATAACTCTTCCATAAACTCTGACAGCATAGTCCTATATTAAGGAAATCACTGTTCTCCTTCTCTTTCTTTCAGGCATCTTTGAAAACTAGCTTTAAGGCTCTGCATTTGTGTTACGTATAACAGCTACTTTATACACAAAATGTATCTGGGTACAGTTACCCAGGCTGTCAAGCAGTTTGATTGCATCAGTTTATAATAATACAGTGGAATGTATATAAGGCAACTCTCTTTACAGTTCTGTTCTGTTAGTGCTCAACCCCCCTTGTGAAAGGAAATGAGTGGAGAAAAAAACAAACAAACAAACAAAAAAAAAAAGTATATGGCAGCTATTACCAAAATAAACACATACCACATCTTGTTCCGAAACCCTGCATGTTACTCAAGATACTTTAAGAGTAAAAAGAGTTAAAAAAGAATCAATTCCATTTATTGACTCCTGTGGGGTTGGGTTGGGGGTTTTTTTGGATTGGGGTTTTGTTTTTTTTTTTTGTGCCTGCAATGGGACATCCTTTCTGGCATTACAAAGATCTGATATTCATTAAAAAAATAAAAAGACAAGAAAAAAAGCAGCTGTGCTAGAAATCATGAATGTCAATGAAAATTGAGAATGCTAGCACATGCTGAGTCTTGTTCCCCAGCATATTAGCAGAAATACATTCCAAACACAGATTTTATCCTAAGAAACTCTGATTCAGAATAGAAATTCTTCTTGTCATGGAAACAAGAGAAATGAGAAAAATAATAACCAATACTTATATTACTTTTAATACTCAAAGTCTTATATGGTTTATGGACATGCCACCATAGACACCACTTATTTTTGCATGTCAGTGTCATCACAGATCTTCAGCAGTGACAGCTGACCAACAGTTTATCTCCTTTTGTATAAATGAGACATAGCTACTGGTCAGACTACCTTGCTCCCAAGAGCAAACTATCAGGACAAAAAACCACAAACTTTCTTTCTAGGACAAGTACTTGAAAAAATAGGACTTAAATGTCATCTAGTCCTTTCCTTTACTCCAAAGCAGGACTGTTAGGATTTAAACTTTATTTTGTCCTTTTTTAGTCCCTGTCCATAGAAAAACCTGTATCTGATGACTAGAAGATAAAAGTGAAACCAAATCTCCCCCATCCCAGAAGAGGTTTCCACTCTGCAAATTAATTATGGAAAAAAAATACAAAGAGTGGTACTCTAAGAGTTGCATTTGAATTACATGGTTTGATCTGTGGGAAGTTATTGTAAGGTCAGTTTTGTGCCTTGAAAGAGATGCCTTTAGTATGAAAATTCCTGAACAGAGGAATGCCTTACATCGGCTTACAATGATTTGGTATACTGTAAGCACATCAGAACGCTTAACAACCACCTCATATAACAATGCAGAAAAAAGTACCTGCTTTATTTTCTGCACCTATGAGAAATGCTGTACCAAAGTACAAGTATCATTAGGCACATAAACTGACATGTCCATTTGCAGGTAACCAAATACTCCTTTCTCACCAAGGAATAATGGGAATTAATGTTGTTTAAACTACCAGATGATGGAAATGTCATCTAAGTAATTGGATGCTTTGCATTCTGACTGAAGACAGCGTGATTTTAAACCATATGTACAACGTGTGGAATGAACTTGTTTTCCTTCTGAACAGATTTATATTTCCTTAATGCAACTCTACAGATTACTTCTATATAAAAAAAAAAAAAAACCAACACACAGATAATTTAAAATAATACAATAAAATAAAATAAAGTTAAGCACATTTTCAGAGGCATTCTCCTGTTTAGTCATCACTAGAAACAAAACATTGGCTCTTTGTTAAGGAGGAAATATCACAAATAACATATGCAAGGAGGTTCCCAAAATGGTAGCTAGCAGCAGCAGAAAGCATGCTTTCACTGATGCAAAGACCGAAATCTTAATTCAGATGGACAAATGAAATACCATTTTTACTAGCTGCAGCTAGTATGCACCATGAAATCATTTGTGTTCTTTGGGGGACTTTTTTGCCCAACATATCTTTGCCTTTCCCTTGCTGTTCTATTCTTTTTCTCAATCCTCACTCTTGTTACTTTAGTTTACAGAAATACTTTCTGTAGTTCCAGTTCACCTTACTTTCAGACCAGACTAGATCTCTCTGCCTGTATGTTCTCAAACGACAACCATTTTGTCCTAGAAGACAGCTGAGGAGCAACAGCTTAAAAAAACCCACAAAAACAAAAACAAAAAAAGGAACAACAAAAAGCTAACTTGCAACTCTATCAGTCTTCTTTTGCAGGCAATTTGAGATGCTTCCTCTGCTAGAAAAGCAGGGGTGGGGGTGCACTTTTTGAAGGAAAGTTTAACATTTGTGTATATTATTTCAAAACAAAATTAAAATTGATAGTTTTAATTTCACATTGCAAAATAATTGCTAAGGATTCACACAGGCCAGTCCTAGTTTATGTAAAGAAAACTTAAAGATATGGGGGTTTCAGGATGCACTCTACAAACATAGTTTGCAGCACACTAGCTGTACAGTACACGAAGACTGCTGACCATGATGCAAATTTTGCTCCCAGATGAGTGAGTTGTCTTGATGTACATCAAAATCTTACTTCTATTGTCAGTTTATGCTGTACTTAGCTGTTGAGTCATATCTTTCCATTCACTTTTCTCCTAAATATTTCTTTCATAAAACATTACTCAAAAAGAAAATAAGTGAAAGGATAGCTCCTTTATATGACATTACATTTGAAATTGCCTTTAGTATATTAAGACTAACTGCTCAGAAACACAATGAGGTGATGTACTCTACATGAAATTAAAGCTGATAAGGTGACAAATCCTCAGTAGCTATAGACATGAAAAATTTCTTCAAATATCTGCCAAGAGAGCATTATGATTGCATCTGTAGAACTATAGTCCCTAGCGTAAGCATGAATATTAGAGTACCTTTAGAAATTAGTCCACTGAAGTAATTTCTCTGCATGAGTCAAAATGACCATAACAGGGAAGTTGTTAAAATAATTAATCCTACTTTAAAATAAACAAGCATCTCTGTATAATGCATGTACATTATATTTAAAAAATCTTTAGGATGGCTGGTATCAATATGAATTTTAAATCTGTATAGTAAAGCACTTGTACTACATGTTCATTCTTTGCATTTAGACTTTATTATATGATGTCTGTACGCTGAGTTCAACTGAGGACAAATCGAGTGGCAGACATTACTTCACAGTTAAATGGGACTGCTCCACTGTTGTTGAACCAGGAAAGCGTACAACCGGAGTCCACATAATACAATTAGTATGCAATTTAGCAGTGTTCCAGGATGAAATGGCTTTATGGTCTCTAATACTGGGGCAATGCTTACACATCAAACTCATGGCACTCTTACCAAGCATAATCTCAACTCTACAATTGGATCTATTCAGGCCAGTTTCACACAGATGAAGTCCCAAAAGACTTTATCAGACCTTTGTGAATGTCCATCTGGCAGCAGCCTAGATATGAATATGACACAAAACTGTTACAAAGGAGAGAATGCTTCCCAAGCAGCGTCTGGGGGGAGGAGGGGAAGAGAAAAGCTAAAAGGAAATGTCACTGGGATAATTGGAGAAAATCAGAAAAGGAAGGAGGTGTAAAGGCTAAAACACACATACTCAGCACTTATATTATGGAATTCTAATTCACATGTTTAGATTTCATTTCTTTTACTAGACTCTGGTGCAACTTACAGTGCATCTCTAGAAATTACCTGCACTTATGTCAACAGTTTTGGTCCTACTATCAGGGGAAAACTAGCACCCAGTTGCAAAGTCCAAGTATCCAATTGCAAAACCTGGTTCCAGCCACATTCCAAGGTAAGTATCTTGACTCTAATAGATGATTTCAAAAGATATGTCACCACTTTGAATAGCAACAAATTTACAATTGCAAATACAACTGACCTTTGGCATTTCCATAATCAGGGTATGAATTGTGAAGCCTACGCCTTCTAACCATCTAAACTTGATTCATCCTCAGTCAAATTCTAAACCCTATTCCAAACTTAATTTTTATTTTCTTTTGCAGCAGTCACCAGGTCTATTCATGTAACTCAAAACTTTATCCCAACCTCCTGTTTCTAATCACTAATGTTAATCATAGAATTCAGATCATACTATCTTAATTTCTTTTAAAATTCAAAACAAGACCTGTAGTAAAACAGGTCATTCTTACAAATTTCCTCTTAATACTAGCAATCCATGGGGTATGTTTAATCTGTGAGATCTTTAGTCTCTCCCTAGGATGAGTCTTCATTATTCAGGCAGAGGGGAGGTGTGACAGACAACGAACCACAGAAGTCAGGTCCATAACTGCCCTTAGACAAAAGAAAAGTTTGTGACATATTTTATGTTTCCAGTAATGCATTGCCATTGTCAGAATTTCTCTTATATAAAGGTGCCTTATCTAAAATCTAAAAATATTGGTAAGGCTCAGGAAATAATATAATAATCAAAAAAAGCCTCATCCTTTTACAACTTTGGCCTTTTACATCTTGTGAGAAATGTTAAAACTAGCTACAAAACTAAAATAAGAAATAAGGTGTTCCCTAAATTCTTGTCCTAGACTTGGACTTTAGTATAGAATTTGTATGAATGTAGTTTAAGGACCAAAATACACTCTTTTTTAAGAAACTTTACCAGTTTTTTCACCTATCCTTTGCCCACGCATTCCAAACAATCAATTTTAATAAGAAATGTTACTTGTTTATTACTCATTTATCCCAGTAAAAAGAATATTAAAATATGCATTAAATTGAAAATGAAGCTTTTAAAACCAAATTTTAGTACCGATTATGTGCATAACACTGTTGAAACTTCGTAAGCTCTCTACACTCCTGTTTGATCTCTTGAGAATGAGGTGGGCTCAGCACCAGCCCTGAAAATTCACACACATGCTCACACATACATGGAAGCCTTGAGATAAAGCTGAAAATGATATTTTAGGAACTCTTATGACAAATTTTGAGCTATAATGTCATAAATCAACTAAGATTATACGAGCATTTCTATCTAATTTGGTCAGCAAGGTAAATTTATAAAGCTTGCACAAGCATGGTGAAGGTTTGGAATGGAGTATGCTGCATTAATTATTTAACTTAATATGACAACAAATGAAGTAATATAGTAAAAGCTAAAAAAAAAAAAAAAAGAAGCAGCCCTCAGATGACTGAAGAGAGACAATTACAATACAATAGCCACAAGCTGAAGAGACACAGTCTATCAACAGACCAACCAGAAAAAAACTAAAACGATAACAAGACTTTTCTTCCAGATAAAAGTCTTAATCACTGCAGTAGAAAACATTTTTTTTCTGTGGAGGAATCCAAAAGAGCTGGATTTGTTCCCAAATTCAGGAAATAGTGAACTTTAATAGAACAATGGACAAACTAACTCACTGCGGTTCAACTTTGTAAGCTGTAACAATGCAGAAGGTATTAATTTACAGCATACTTCCACTAAACACCACTCCCATCAATATTTTAACAGTTGTCATCAAGAGAACAGTAAAATCAGAGCCTCATTACACTGAAAGACGTGAAGCTGTTAACACACATCTTAATAAGAAGTTGTATTTCAGAATCAAACACCCTGAAGCTTTGATTTGAAATTGCCCACATTTGTTGTCTCTCAGGACATAGCTCAGTAACCATTTTCCCAGCTTCTATTGGGAACAAGCAGTAGTTATGATAATGCAGTAACTAACGCCCAATTTACTAACTTTGGGAGGAACTCCAGAAGGAAAATTTAGTTTTATTCACTATGACTGGTTTGGGTTTTTTTTTTTTCATTTATCTTCCTAAAATTTGGGAGGAAGGTTTTACATTCTATAGTGCTAGTGAATGCATTCACAAGACTGCCTGCTTACATATACTGGGCTCCTTTCATACTAGTTGTATGAGGGGAAAAAACCCAAATCTTTTCAAAAAGATAGACAAGTTTCAACAGATACTTACCAAAACATGCAATATAAATGTTAATATATTAAATTTAAATAATAAATATTGATTGTGCCACAGAGAAAAACACTCAGAGCACCGGTCAGAGAAACAACTAGAAGTTCCCTTCTTGGCTGTTCCTAAGTTGGGTCTCAGTGCTCCAATCATCTGCCCATTCTGATGATCTTTCTCAAGTATCAATTCTATTTTCATAAGAACTGAAAACAGAGACAGTTGGCCAAAAAAATACAATTCCTCATTAAAACATTCTTTTTGGGGGACGGGAGAAAAACAAAACAAAAAAGCAAACTGAAGGAGTCCTAGCTTGCTCTAATAACCTATTTCATTTTGACTCCATCCCCCATATCAATGCCATTTTTAACCTTACACAGAAAACTCCACCTGCTCAGAAGCTAAGCAACAGAACCCCAAGCATACAGAAATCACTAGGCTAAAATCCAGAGCTGCCACGATGATTTTCTACTGCTATCAACATGTGAGCTAACATGCAAATCTTCTGATTGCCCACAAAATGTCCTTGCACAATTCTCTGTGCAAAAACAAAACAGGCATACGTTTGTGCCTTTGTCCCCAGTAAAACCCTTATGCACAGCTTAAATGCTACCTTCCTCTGGCCCTCTTAACACTAGGAGGTTAAACTGTTAAATTGCAAACAGCTCCACTGCATATATTTAGTAACAGTAGCTAAACCACAGTCACTGAAATAAAAGTGATAATACCAGGCCCCACTGTAATTTGGCTCCAAAGTCAGTAACACAGTCAGTCTTCATATATCCTCTTTTAAAACAGAGCAATGATCAGCTTGCATCTTTATGTGTTTTCAAGTAGCCCATAATCAATTTTACAGTCTTGTAATGGGTCATAAAGATCATCATGACTAACTATGACTAAAAGTTGGTGGGGTACCTATTATGAGTCTACTGCACCCGTATTGACCTGTAGATCTGATCCTTTTTAAAGGTTGCTCCACATAAGAAACATTAAGCCTGACTAAACACATCGGGGTCAAAAGCCAGCATTTTGGAATGAAGCCTTCAGATGAAAACAGTAAAGAGGAACATTCAGGGGGTTTTTTCACTTTCTCTGCTACCACATCTTCACAGTAATCACTTTTTCCAATAAGTTGGATGAAGCATGCAACATAACAACATTCAATATTGTTCAGATATTTAAGATACTATTATTCTGTACTACAAAGATTTACCTTTGAAATTCAACCAGACGTAAGAGTAAGCTTTAATCATTGTTTACTTCTCACACGGAATTACCTTTAGTAATTATCTCAAGTATTTCTTGAACTCAGAGATACACAAAATAGCTTCCACTCCTATTTAACGCAGGTTCTCATTAAGTGTAGTTTGGCCAAGTGTTTTTCTATCACAAATTACTGGTTTTTTTACAGTCAAAAAAAAGATGTGTATTATCAGACAAGCTCTTGTACTAGATTTATATAGTGTCATATCAGAAATAGATAAGCTCCAATGGTCAATAACCTGGCTACACAAACATACCAAAATAAACATAATAAATAAATGACCTGTTCTGTGGGATTTGAGTGCCAAGTCCAGTCAAGCAGACTTCCGTTAGATTAGGAAAGACTATTGCTTAAATGGCAGCCTGTCCTTCCATTTTTGATGCATCTTTTAATAATACAATGCAACTACCATTTTATTTTTAACTTGGCTTCAAAGAAATAGGCTGTGCCAGAAAGAATTGCATGATTTTGAGGTAATCCCACTACCAACACCTTCCCACAACCCATTGCTGCAAAACACACTGTACAGTAGATTTAGCCAAACAGGACATGTGCCATTTCCTCTGTGCCTTAAATTAGTACTATAGAGCAGTTGATATTTGGCAAGGCTTGCTGCTGCTGCTATGGGAGTGATAACTTCTTAATCACAGGTAGACTTCCAAAACAATTCAGGTATTTTCTCAGCTTTGAGTCAGTGAAGTCCTATATTCCCAAGAAGCCCAGCTCCTCAAAACCTTGACATATTTTACCCTATTTTATTTAGGAAAATGAAGAAGGACCAATGAAGACCCTACTTATACTACTACAGTCTTTATGGGGCCACAATTATATTTTCAAATGTTTGCAGGTAAAGCAGAGTTTCACTGGAAGGCATAACTTTATCACTGAACAAGCCCAGTAACTCATACAGTTTCCCCCAAACTACATCCACTTACCTCAAAAATAGTCTACTACCAGAATTAACTCAAAACTTTCATAACAACAGTATTATGGCAATAAATTTGCAACAAAGAGAAGAAAACACTGAAGACCCAACTGTGAAATGCAATTTTCACAGGAAGAATATTTATGAACATAAAACTAAATGACAGGACATCCCTTTACCAAACCTGTACAGACTGAGGAGCTTAAACCCAAGTGTAAGATTATGTAATTTCACAGAGAATATGAAATACATTTCATATTTACCTATTTCATGAAGTCTGGAAAAATGTTTGGGGGTTAATGTCTCTACGATAAAGATAAAAGAATTTTGCATCGGTTAAAAAAGAAGTCTTCTTTGGGTACTTTTACTGAAGTTGAGTGTCATCGATCTAGCTTTATTGTAGAAGCTAAATAAAACATACTAAACAGTTCTGTAAAGTAATACTTTTTCTATTTTGCTTAAAGAAGTTCAATTTTAAGCAAATCCAAAACCAATCACAATCCACTGAACCCATAAAAGCACGCAATAGTATACAATACTCAATATATAAACACACTCCTTTGTTTACAATTGAATAAACAAAGCTGTATTTAATTGATCTCCCCATTTTCATTCACTGGTGACTATTATTCATCACCATTTGAAAACATTTAATGCAAAACCCTACCTTTGCTAGCAAGGTCACTGCTACCAGACATCAAAGCAATGTTAACCATACTTTTTCAGAAAAGGCAAGATTATAAAGCTGGGTTGGCAGGCAGTAATAGTGTAATTGCATACAATTCATACAAGTTGTTCAATGATAACAAACCAAAGGAAAAGATACTTGTTGGCAGCTGTGGTAGTGCTCTAGATTCACCTGAAAAAAAGGGGGTCCTATGGATGGGGAATCCAACCCTTATTATAGTGAGCACGTACATGTGTTCTCTTTAAAGTGCATTTTACAACAGGTTTATATGAAGATCTGGCTCTGAGAGAAAAGACAATGTGGGACTTTCTGTATAAAACCTGCTTTATGCAGATGCAGGATTTAGAAATAAATTAGGTGTTCCATTCTTTAAAGTTCTCTCTGTTCATTGTTTACCTGAAGAAAGTGTGTGTATAATTTGGCAAGCTTTTTGCATATCTTTTTGGCACTTGAAAGCATTTTTAAAATAATGCTGTCATTTTCATAACAGATAAATCATTGGAACGATGACATTTTAAGTTTGAAGGGAAGTGAGCCTGGCACTGTTCTCTTTTTTTTTCCTTATACCTAATGAAAGAGTAGTAAAAAATCTCAGAAGAATCACTGCTCCCTCCTATTGCATCTTGTGGGAGTAAACCACCTTGAATAAGAATGATGAATAACTGATGAATATTTACCCTTTCCATATACCAAACCTTCTTATATTCAAATTTGTTTAAGATTATTTTTTCTTCTAGGTTTGGAAAAGGTGCTAACCAGTCGGTCAGGTTAACCTTCCCAACCTCAATGTTCTGCTGAAACAATGCCTGGGCCTAGAGCTGCAGGCAGCCTTTCACCAGGCTACAAGGCAGCTGAACGAGGATTTACTGTTCCACAAGCCCACACAATGCAGCACTAGAGGGATGCATTCTCAAT
The DNA here is from genome assembly GCF_000696875.1 of Nestor notabilis. Lineage (NCBI taxonomy): Eukaryota > Metazoa > Chordata > Aves > Psittaciformes > Psittacidae > Nestor > Nestor notabilis. The sequence continues at coordinate 3,074 of NW_009935862.1, read as the reverse complement.
ACACTGTTTGCTTCTAAACTTCCAGATTTTTGTGCTAGTTTAACTGTTGAATATTAAAGAAATAACTGTGACAGAACAAATTATTGACTAGAATGATGATAACTACAGACACTGGTTTCTCTAATATAAAGCAATTCATTTGATGTGCTATTTGCAGAGGTGAGAAAAAAAAATCTAAGGATCTATTTCTCTTCAGAGTGAATGTTAAGTGGAGGACTGAAAGTACCTCCAAAGCAAATATTTCATTTTTACTAACCATAATAAATGAAGAGTGGAAAAGAAAGTTACATAAAACTTGCCAGGACATAGTTATTGAACAGTGCAATTTCTAATCTTGGCAATAAATGTAGGTCAAGGGAACTGGAAAATCTAATTACTCTGTAAATTTTTAAACCTGTTTCTTCTCACGGAAAAGAAAATTGTTCCCTTGCATTTAAGCAGACTTCATTCAAAGTGTAACTACAGCTAGGTAGAAAGTTTTTTTTGTCTGAATGTAGAGGTTTTTGAACTTCCTTTAAGGTATCTTGACATCCTGATAGTATACTCAGCTCTGGTTCACGCTTGTACTCAAGGTATCATCAGTTCCTTCACAATTACTATAGCTCTAGTGCAAAATCCAGAGACACGCTTCACAAAAAAACATAAACAATCAAAAAACGCACCTCTGAATAAAACAGACCTTTGATACCACACTGTAGCAGTTTGCTGCAGTAATACACCCCATTCAGTTGTAACTGGACTCCCACTATTCATACATCGCATCAACAAAATAAAAAGCAAGGCTTCAGTTACAGAACTACTGTGAATATGAATATGAATATGTGATAGTATTGTAAATGTTAACTGTTTACTGATGATTTGACTGTTTTGCATACAGTTGTTGCTGACTTCTGTATACAGGCAAACCACATAACTTAGACTTGTAAGAAGATTGAATAAAAATGAAAAAAAAAACCCCACCCAAAACCTTGAATATTCAAGCTTCTTGCTGATTCTAAAAACCAAGGGCCATTTAAGAATCACATCAAGGTACAAAAAAATCCCCAAAACATCTCACCAGTTCACTTTTCAGAATTCATCTGCTATTGCTTTTTAAAACGTATCCATATTCAATATGTTGGGTTTCTTCTATTTTGTAAAACAAAAGCCTAATTACACATAGGCAGAAGTTGGGGCTTCCACAAAAACAGAGAGAGCTCCAATGAATTTACACATCATTGGAGTTGTTACCAAGTCTGAGGATACGTGGAGTAGAAAACGTAACTACAGCCAGTGTACTGACTGGCCCTTTCACAGAGCAATTTCTTCCTGCTCTTACCTCTGTGATACGTGACAAAGAAACCATTGAGTTTCACAACAGAGAGAGGATTTGTGTGTTGTGATCGGATTTGGCAGTCAAATGTTTTGTTTGGTTTTGGGGGGTGGGAGGGGTAAGCTGTACAAAAGTGGAAAACCTAGCCTAAGCTCAGCTGATCTTTGGACACTGCTCTTGTTAAGTATAAATCCTACTTTTGAACTTCCTCCAATTACGTGAGAGGTGAAGCTTCTCAAAGGAAAAGAAAAAAAAAAAAAGATCATTCAGAAAAAGACATATTGAAGACTTAAAACATGCTTGTCTTAAAAGGCAAGCCCTGAAACAGTAGCTCAAGGAAAATTCCAGAGCAAAATTAGTTCTATCACATTATAAAAAGCAAACCAACGACAAGACTTTTTCTTTTTGCTGTGTGCATTACATGAATGCACATCTGTGTTGTTTGTAAAGTTGTATCCACAAAACTACTACTTAATTTGTACCCCACACTCCCTTTTCTGTATCATGGACAAGTTTAAGAATGCAAGCACCAAAACCATGGCTTTATTCCTCAGCATTCTCAAAGGCTTCAGATCTCAACTCTTCAAAGTTTGAACTAAAAATTACAACTCCTATTGGGTTTTGGTCCTTCACTCTCAAAGAATTTATTCTGACTGGGGATCCATTAAATAAATAAATACTAAAATTGTATGTAGCCTGAGGCCTGACTGGTGACAGGTAGCAATGAATGAGACCTGCATCTGCATTGAATGAGGAGAAACAGAAAAAATCTGCCAGTCCATTTGCTAAGTGGCAAAAGCGGCAAGGGCTTTCTTAAGAAAAAGATATTAGTACAAGTAATCAAGGTGCAAAAGCATATTAAATGTGGAGTTTCTTAATCTTTGGGTGTTTGACTTTGCACCTTTTTATAACTCTAACAAGATCATGTATTCAGCACAATTGTGCTTTCCTTCCTTCAGCTTCCATAGTTTTCAGGCATGATCTAGCGCTGACTCATTGCACTCGGTTCACATTCAGGAGGTCCAAATTTCATTAAGAACCAGAGTAATGACTGATGAAAACCAGTCTCCTTCCAATGTATGTCACAAAAGCATATAAAAGTCTGCTACAGATCAACAAGATTGTTTAGAAAAATAATCTTAGGATGAAAAAAACAATAGGTGTTCTGAACAACAAGAAACAAGTAGGATAACTTACAGCACATTGTTCTACTCTGAAAATACAAAGGATCCTACTCAACATCAGTCAGAATAAGATGAAGGAAAAAGCTTATGAAAGAGTTTGGATGGGTGATTTCCATCCAAATACGTAAGCACATGCTATGTTCCATTGGCTAACATGACCAAGCAATCTTTCTTGCACAAGCAGAAACTGCTTTGATGGCTGCTTGCAGTTGTCAGCAATCCAGGGACATTGAACAGAGCAGTATTTCCTTGTTTTGTTTTTGGATTGGGTTTGGGGGGATTTTTTTATGATAATGAAGGCACCCGGGCTTTCACCCTACCAGATAATAAAGGTATATGGAGCGCAGGCCTCTTCCAGGCCTATTAGCAGGACTGGGAAGGCCTTTTGTCCATCCTCAGCTCCTAGATAATGCTATTTATTAAATAAATAGTACGGGCTGCCTACTTGCCCAACCTGCATGCACCAGTCTCTTATAAATAAAACAAGTTATTTCAAAACCAGCGTAACTTACATTGGCAAAGCCACGCTGCTACTACGGTACTTGCGTTGCGCGCATCCCCGCCCACCGCGCCGCGGG
>NW_009935861.1:0-11676 GCF_000696875.1 Nestor notabilis | reverse complement strand
TATCCTGGGCTGCATCAAAAGCAGCGTGACCGTCAGGTCAAAGGAGGTGATCCCGCCCCTCTACTCTGCTCTCGTGAGACCTCACTTGGAGTATTGTGTCCAGTTCTGGTGTCCTCAACATGAAAAGGGCATGGAGCTGTTGGAGCAAGTCCAGAGGAGAGCCATGAGGATGATTAGAGGGCTGGAGCACCTCCCTTATGAAGACAGGCTGAGAAAGTTGGGGCTGTTCAGCCTGGAGAAGAGAAGGCTGCGTGGAGACCCCATAGCTGCCTTCCAGTGTCTGAAGGGGGCCTATAAGGATGTTGGGGAGGGACTCTTCATTAGGGACTCTAGTGGTAGGACAAGGGGTAATGGGTTCAAACTTAAACAGGGGAAGTTTAGGTTAGATATAAGGAAGAAGTTCTTTACAGTGAGGGTGGTGAGGCACTGGAATGGGTTGCCCAAGGAAGTTGTGAATGCTCCAACCCTGGAGGTGTTCAAGGCCACGCTGGACAGAGCCTTGGGCGACATGGTTTAGTGCGAGGTGTACCTGCTTATGGCAGGGGGACTGGAACTAGATGATCTTAACTTCCTTTCCAGCCCAGACCCTTCTGTGATTCTATGATCTGTTTACTCAACACACTTCTTTTGCTGTGCACTTTTCAGTACACTATCTTCAGTCCTTTTACAGGGAATTTGCGTTTAAGTACATGGTCTTTTATTTGCTTTTGTGTACACATTTCTTATCATTCATGTACGCAAATTTTACATGGATGAAGAAACTGCTAAGACAACTTTGCACAGTTACCTGGCTTCACAAAGTTGTTAGTTTCACTTCTGAGAGTTTCCTCAGACCCTGAATGAGAAAAGCTATGTAGGACAGAGTTGTCTGGAGGCAAAAGAAGCTTAAAGAAAGAAAATAATGTGGAATTGGTAAAGGAGCATGACCTGCTACTAAAACCAAGAAAGAAAAGCTCTAAGAATAAACAGCTGTCAGTGAGTAACAAGAGTGAAGTCAAATGAAGAAATAGCCTTCACCAGCCAGAAGACGGGGAGGATTAGAATTGAGAAGTAATAATTGCAGGCATTTGGCAAAGAAGACTTTAGAGCCTTGGAAAGGAATTAATAGGTTTCACGTTAGAAGGCAAACAAAAGTTGAAGCTTGAAAACCAAAACCTCTGTTGGAAGCGAGGACTGTTACTAATTGGGATGGCAATGGAGGAAGTTAAACAAATAACAAGTTTGCATTTACCTTTACCTTTTCTTTTGTGGTACATCATCTTCGGTACTTGTTGAATTAAAAAGGGAGTTTGTGAATGTCTTGATGCCTTGATACATATCTGTGCAGGAAGCAGCAAGACTGTAAGGGGTGACCTATTTAACGAGTGCTATACTTCTTTTTAGTGTATACGTCTTTTATAGTGTACTAGTGTACTTCCTTAACTAGTATGCTCTGAGCTGCAGGTACTGCAGTATCATAGACTGTACAAAGTATCTGCAGAAGAAAATCACCTTACTGTAAATCCCTGACAGAATGATAGCAAAAATGTTCATCAGCCATTAGGGATCAAAATAGTTTGTGCCAGGGATTACCTGTTTTATCAGAATTCTGTCTTGCTTTGCCATTCTTCCAGGCCATCTACTGTTTATAGTAGTCAGATCATGGAAAACTGCATGAGGTACTCATTAATATGTGGCACATAGAATTTATCTTTTCAAACAGCTCCAGGAAATTCTACATATTGCTAAAGCCAGTTTCCTATTAAAAGAACATTTCTTTTTCTGAACACTGACATTTTATAAATATATGGATGAGTCCTTCCTGTGTCTTCTATACCTTTATAGTTCGTGGAGGGCAAAGAGAATCTTGTTCTGAGTTCCAGGCACCCTGCTCAGATGCAGTTTGAAGACTAGATGCCTTGTCTGGTGTACTAAGCTACTTAAATTTCATCTTCTATGTAGGTGGGGAATAATTTTCCAGTGTCATTGAATAACAGGTAAACTTAGACTTTACAAGTGGTGGATGAAAATGTCTGCTCTGCTTGTTACTCAGTGTTCCAAGACCACAGAAATCTTTTAGGTCTGCATCTCTTCTTAAAAAAAAAAAAAAAGCTTAGATTCCTTCTGATATCTCTAGGAAACTGGTGCTTGCCTGTAGGAGGTCAGTATGTTGGAGGATGTTTGCCTTGAACTTCAGAGACTAAAACCTTGGTAGTTGCTGACAGCTGTAAAGTTATGTATAAACACATTTACTGCCTTAGGATGTAAGTTGTTTGAGGATATAAGGTGAACACTGGTATCCTCCCTCACCCAGTCTCTGCTCTCCTAGTTCTGTCTCCTTCTCAGCTCTATCGCTTACATTTTCAGCTTCTTGGGCCTCTGATCAGTATCTCTACACAAGGAAAATATAATAATCTGATAGACACTTTCATTCCCCTGGGATTCTTCATGCAAGTGTATGAGTTTCCTATACTGTGGCTCCCAATGCATGCAAATAATGAGGCAGCTTACTTTTCCTCTGAAGTGGAGTTAGCTCAAAGGCACACTAAGCATTAAGCAAATTACCAGTAGTAAAATAAATCAGTATTAGGTGGTCTCTTTGCTAAAAATTCACACCTTAATTGAAAAACACCTTAGCTTTACGAGCTGTTTCAGGATTCTGCTTTGTGGTGAGGTTCTTTTATTATTTCTGATTAGTTTTCTTTCATGTTAAATATATTCTAATGGATATATTGTTAAACATACATAATGCATTGGTCATAAAACCTAGAATTCAAAATTTTTTAATTCATATAATAATTGTATGATAAGGAACAAACAGTTTACTACTTGCAAAATGGCTAGCAGACATATAGTAGCAGGTGATATTGGTTAAATAGACGTCAAAGGCAAGACTCCCATTTACATCAGTAGAGCCCGCATTTTTCCATGTCATTTCATAGTACTTCTTAAGAAAAATAAGACAAACTTGTAACAAATAATTTGCAATTGTTTTGTAGATTCTACTCAGCTTGTTTGTTGCTGTTATTTTGGACAACTTGGAACTTGATGAAGATCTGAAGAAACTTAAACAAGTAAGAATATGTTTCTATTGTGCTTGGAAGTAGTTTCAATAAAGCATTACTTTACCGGTTGTTTTAGGGTTAAAGATGGGAAAATTCTTAATCAAAACGAACAAAAGAGTAGATGTTGAAGAGAATAGCAGGATTTCGTTAGCTTGTTGACCATCACACCGTGTGAGAGAGAAATTGAGATGTAAAAGAGATTCAGAAGTTAGTTGAAATATTAGATGAAAGTCAGTTTAGATAAGTAATTAAAATAATGTTCAAATCATAACTAGGTATTTTTTTGTTTATAATCTAGTGAAATAGGTGGCAGGGTGGGGGGTTGGACCAGATGATCTTCAAAGGTTCCTTCCTACGCAAACTATTTTGTGATTCTGTAACTTCATGAGCACGCCATACAACCATTGCAGGGGAGAGTACTGGCATGACACACAGGAAGCAATAGAGAGTACTAGGTTGAATGTGTTAGGTGAGTGCTAAAGACACTTGGCAAAGTTAACTTGCTTGATTCTTCAAATTTGGGACCAAGATTACCAAGAATTTGAAACCCCAAATGACAATCACATAAACCAAATGTAACTAGAGAGTTCATGTGGGTCATTCTGAACTTGTGCACAAACCACAAGGAATTTGTGACTTTTACATAAACACATAGCTGTGCTTTAATCTGTGCAAAGGAGAGCAAAATCATCAATATTTGCCTATTTCATGCATGAAATAGCAAATTGAGAGCATAATATATGAGAACTTCTTCTGTATATTTGGGTTATAGCCTTCTTTCACCTATGATTTGCTGGTTTTGATCTTCTTTCAGGTGCATCAGCAATTGGTGCAGAATTATGTTCTTTCAATTCTTGATTAACACAGATAATTTACTTATTTTACGTTGAACTGTTACATTGAAACTAATGTGCCAATTAACCACTTTCTTATTTTTCCTTGTGATTATTTTTCTTCTAATTTTAAAACCGGAGTGATGTGTTTATTCATTTATTTTGTTTGTATATGTTGTTTTTATTTTCTACATACTTCTCATTTGTGGATTTAAAGACTGTTTCACGTATACTCACTGAATATGTACAATGTGTCAAGCTAATAATGCTTCCAAATCTTCTATTACTTTAAGGCACTGACAAATGAGAATATTATATTATTACTTTGAATTCATCATTAGAGAGTTCAATACAGAAATCAGTGCTGCTTTTGCTGTTGCAGCATTAAATATCAGTATGTATTGCAAACTTTAAATAAGTTAAAAGGGCAGGTATTTTGTGCCATAAAGACATATAAATACTGTATTTCAATTAATCAGCTCACATAAGTGAAATGAGAGCTCTTATAGATGATTTTGGGATGTCCAGATAGTCTTGAGTATGCAAACTGAGTAGACCCATCAAGTTTATTCATTTTTCTCCTTACCAGTCTCAAGAGGTAAAATTACCTGAAATGAAAATGGCTCAGATGTATGGTAAGCAATGTTATACCATACTGATAATTCTTACAGAAAATTTTCATAGTGTCTGCGTGAGTTAGAAGCACTAACCAACTTTCTGAAGTGAAGAGCTTAAGATATGAAATCCTGTGGCTTTTCTGTGAAACTTAACATCTTCAGTTCATAAACCACTTTAGCAGTTTACAGCATTGCTTATTAAATGGCCACAGCATGGCTTTGTGTTTTAGCAGTCTGCCCTGAAATGGTGAGCAAAGTGCAATGGTGAGAGTCCACCACTTGCAATGCTTGCCACTGTGTCAGCCTGACATCTTGTTAGCCTGGTAGGAATCCTGTCTCCATAATAGCAGTAGAGCACACTCAAGTAAAAGACATCAACAGAGTTTTAATAGAGTCCCTCAACTTTGTAGCTTTGAGACTGGCAGCAGTGTAACTCCATGAGTGTGGTGCTGGGCCAGAGTAAAACCTCTGTTTAATTCACCTGACCTTCTAATTACCAGGCAGTGTGTGTGGCACCATGATGACACTGACAGGCTGTTTCCATGACCCAAGTGGGTGTTTAACCAGAGCACAGCACTGCCATTGGACATACCAGTTTGGTTGATAAGCATAGTGGTATATGCATTATATACCATTATGATCTATAACAGTGTCCAAGGTGGCTGACACTGATTCACTTGTACTTATGCTTTTCAAATGTTGCTTTAAACAGTAGCCTCTCTTCAAAGGCTATTACTCAGCACTATTGTATTTATTTCCTTCTGGTATTTTATCCAAACAAATTAATGTTATAGGAAGTGTTGCGTATTTTTAAAATGCCTAAGTTAAAGGGAGGTAAGAGGTTCATTCTTGGAGCTAAATCGTATGGAATTACTGGAATGATTGTAAAACTGATGAAGTGTCTAGAACAGAAAAAGTTTTCTGTGGGGTAAATGCAATGGTATCGTAGGCTCAGTGCTGATAGTGACTGTGCACTATTATACTGAAATATTGCTTGTCTTATCTCAGAAGATATAGCAGAAGGAGGTTTTAATTCAATGATATTTTGAATTCTCCACTAAAAAAAAAAAAAGGACTGTAAGAAGAGGGAAGATTTTGAGTTAATCTTTATGTTTTAATCAAGATCATTTCTATAAAGAAATAGATCTGTATTGCTGCACAGGAAAATTTTTGACATCTCTAATTAAAAGCTGAATAATGTTTTAAGGGAGGAATCAAATAATTCAGATTGTTAGTATTAAAGACATTGATTGGTTGAAAATGGTGAAGCTGTAATGCTCTCAAAAGTATTTCTATCTTTATGTTTGCATTTTTTTCCCTGCCTTCAGTGGCTGTAAACTTTGAGGCCCAGAGCGTTTTCAGATTGAATGATTTTCAACGAAAGGAGAAGAATATATTTAGGCCAGAAATCACATCTAGCTAATAATCCCTTTTGGGATGTGTCCTTCTTAATTATGACTTGATTTCTTTTTTTGAACTTGGTAAGAAATATATTATTACTAATCTTTCAGATTATTGGGAAAGGTCTAATTAGTTAATATTTGCAATGGACTCTAAAATGTAAAATGATACATAAACACTTGAGTAATGTTGGTTCAGTAAATGTGTTTAAATATGAATAAATCAAAGCAAAAATACATTAATTGGCTAGGAGATTTTATGTAATACTCTAACATAATGTATTTAAAAGCTATTAAACTTTTAGAATTAAATTTGCCAGTGCAAATTTAGTTAAGGATATACATCATGATTCAGTTTTTAATTACATCATTATTCTTTCCAAACGTCTGGCCTCATTTAGTGCAAAGAGTAGGTAGAACTCACTTTAATAACCCACTAGTCAATATTTTTTCTCTTTATTGTACAGTGTGCGATCCCTGTGCATTATTTATTGCACAGTATTCAAGCTTTGCTATGAAGAAAAAATATTACTCTCCATCCTGACTTTTTTATGGTACCCCTCATAAGTATCTAGAACAAACATAAAATTTGTAAAAGATTAATTTAAGTGATTTACTTAGCACCACAGACACACATAGGAATAGAATCTGTTTTTCCAAGACACCATTCAGCTGTTTTAAGAACATAGTTATTCTTCGTATTCTTAGAATTACGTTCTTTTGCAATATATCTCCCATCCTCTGCCACAGCTCATCCTCTCATCTGTGTCTGTCATGATAGCTGAAGTCAAGTGAAAAAGGGTTGTAGCTCATAGTCACCATCTGTCTGTGTAATAAACTTGATTCTCTGCAGCAATCCAAGCTGATCCTAACAGGCTCCCTAACCTCCAGGTATGAGGTTTATCCTGCCCATATTTCCATGAGGCCCCTTTCTGTGGTGTTTGGTGCATCAATTATGCAGATGATACTGATCTGAGGCACAAGAAATATATCAGCTATAGTCTTAAGTTCCTCCTCTTTTATTCCTCTCTTCTCCACCCTCCCCATAAACTGTTTCCCCCAAGTTAAAAAGAAACTGAAAACATTACTTTGGTTTCTTTGAATTTTAGAAATTCAGCACTCTTAACAGATTGTAAAGTATGACTTCCCATTACAGGAGCTGTGTTAACTTTTCCCATTACCTTTTCCACATATTTACTTAATCTATTGTTACTACATTTCTATCAATTTGCCTAGACAGGAAGTCAGACTGATTAGTTTCTCGTTTCCCACGCTGTATCCTGAAGACTTTTTTTGAAATTAGTCACATTTACCACTTTCCTTTCTCTATCTACCAAGTTCATTTAGGTGACAAGTTACTCAACGCCACTAGTATGTCACCATTGTTATCTCTGAGATCCCTTAGAAGTCCTGAGTGGGTGTCATCAGGTCTGGAGAGAAACAAATTGACCTTGTGTCAGTTATCTTCCGAAAGCTTTTCTCCTGACATTTTTGTTGATTAGTCTTTGGCACAGTTTAGGGTCCTCTTTGATCTCCCCTGTGCTCAACACTATTAATTTTGCTTTCTAGCTTCGGTTTTATTTTCCTGAATGTTCTTGATTAATAGACTGATGGTCTTTTAGACTCTCTGCAGATTATATTGCGTTCCTCTATGTTCTTCAAAGCTTCCTTACTAGATTTTATTTCTGTAGAAAGTAGTCCCTTAAAATGATCTGCTGTATTATTGTGTTATTTTAAAAATTGCCAGAATGTATGCTTTTTTCCTCTATTCTTTGCTTAGCATATGGCTTCCCTTTCTGAAACATATCCATTTACTTTTAAAAGCCTTCTTTGCACTCCAGTTGACCTTGCTGGCCTTCTTTACCTTCTTGAAGTTTTTCTGTAGGTGGTAGATGTATTTTGTGTTTCTGAAACTGGATAAGGGTGTACAGCCCCCCTCCCAGTCTCTGTCATTTGGCCGTTCCTTTAAATTGCTTTTCGAAAGCTTTATGATTTTGTGTAATTCATTTGTAATTTAAATTCAAGGTAGTAGATGGTTTTAACCTTTTACTTGTAGAAAAAAATACGAATTTAAGAGCATTTTTATCACTGTTACAGGATAGCTTTTTGATATTTATGTCATGAACTAGACCTTGCTCAGTACTAAACCATGGGATGCTTCTTCACTTAGGTGTTCTCTGACTGTATGTTTCATTGAGGACTCACTTCTGAGTAAAAAGTTTATCTCTTTCTTCTACCCTTCCCTAAACATACATGAGGGTAAACAAGGCTTCCCACTATTCTTACTGCTAGTCTTTAGGCCTTTAATACTACTTTGCATATGGAAATTACTTTCTAATCTTTATTTACATGTATATAGACTATTTCTTAGAGTTAGTCATGCAGGTTCAATACAGAGGGTTCCTGTGCTGGTTTTACATGCATTTACCTTATTCACTTTGTTGACTGTAGATTTTCTGTAACAAAAAACACTGGTGCAGGGTACTCTCTGGATAATATCATAGAATCATAGAAAAGTTTAGGTTGGAAGGGACCTTCAAAGGTCATCTAGTCCAGCCCCACCCCCACCCCCCCACCAGTGAGCAGGGAAAAACAAATATGTTGCCTGATTCTGCATATTCTGTTTCTGTATGATCCTACTGCTTCTTACTTCAGCCAAGTTTCTGAGATGTATTTTGTGTCAACATTGTGGATTTTTTAATAACAGGAATTCTAGTTCAATCACATCATTTTTTAGGACCTACTATTAGTATTAAAGCCTGTGTTGTTCTTGCCTAGTTTTATATCCCCTCCTGAACAAGGCTTTATTTCTTATATTTTTCTGTTTCCTATCAGAATTTTGTAAACTTTTAGGATTCCTATAATCTCATTCTGTACAGAAAAACTCACTTTTACCTTGCTCATTATTGCATTTTGGGCTTACTGTACTGTTTTAGTACCTACTACCTGAAATAGCTTTTGCAGCCAATGAAGTTAATTAAAAATGGTATAGAATTTTAAACACCTGAGTAGAATTCATCCCACTTCACTAATATGTTGCAAAGTTGTTTATGCAGTTTGATATATTCATACAGGTTTCCTTCTCTAGTCCTTGATGAGCAGACATACTTTTGGAGGGCAATTTTTAGAGATGTACATTTTGTTTCAAGAAAATTTGAAGCCAACCATGAGATTATCCTCAAGCCACTCCAGCTGTATGAATCATCCCTCCTTCTTCTGCAGCCTAGTTTGTAGTTTAGAGCAGTGACATTTGTATGACTCTACTTTTGAGTGTGTATCCAAGCTTCCCTTGTACAGTACAAAGTCAATCCCTTCTAAGCTTACATAATTTAAGAATAAATATTTGTCGAATAAGAACAAAAAGATAGAAAATAAAAGGTAGGGATAAATGATTGGTTTTCATAATAGAGGAAAGGTAGCAGTACGAAGTCCATTGTCATCTTGCCTGGGACATGTGCTGATCAGTATTCACAAGTTATCTAGAAAATGGGGTTAATAGCGAGGTGACAGAGTTTGCTGATGTTGCAAGTAAGCAAAGGCATGCAAAATTAAAGCTGACTGTGAGGTATTCATATTTTATGGCAGAGAAATAAAATTACAGATAAATGTAATGTCAATAAATACACATAGAGAAGCAGCCTACTAGATAGATACCTGAATGTAGGATTTAATTAAGCTATCACAGTCCAGGAAGATTTTTGAATCATCATAGAGATTCACCATAATGTCAGTTCAGTGCTTACCAAAAAAAAGGCAAAAACGTTTTTATAAACAATTAGAGAAAATTATTAAGCAGAAGTGAAAACTTCATGGTTTGGCTGTATACATCCAAGATGCTTCCATGTCTTGAATACTGCATGCAGGTAACATCACATCATCTTTTTAAAAATAAGAGCTAACAAACCTAAAAAAGGTGCAGACAAGGATCGTGAGTATAATCTTCAGCTTGTAAATGAGGTGACTGAGGAGAAGGCTATGACAGAGTTAGATGAAATCACAAAAGGTGTGAGAAGTTGAGTAGAAGACTTTTACTTCTTCTACTGTAAGAAAATGAAAGGGCACGCTATCAAATCAAATTGGTTTCATTTTAAGACAAATTAATGGAATAAAAATCCTGTAAGGGGATGATAGTTTAGATGTAGCTTTCAGTCCCAGAGGTTGTTGAAGCTAGGAAAGCACACAGAAAGTAAAATTATTCTGTTATTTGATCTGTTCTTACATTTCAGACATCTTCTACTGATCGCCAGAGGCATGGTACTGGTGAGATGGACCTTTGATCTAACCTAGTGCGCACATTCTTATGCCCCTAATGTTCTATAATCTGAATGGGATTTCAGAAGCAATTTGCAAATAGCATAGGGGTGAACCCACTGGTGGCTAAAACCATGTGTGCCGCCACTTTACTGTGTTGTATTTCAGCAAGAGAAAGAGCAAGCGTCTCAAGCATCTCTGAGTATAAGCAGTGGCCTAACTTCCTTGGCTGTGTAACCTTACTTCTGTAATACTTCTTCCTGGAATTACACTGGTTAAATGTTCTTGATCTGCCTTATGTTTATGATAACAACCCCATCTTACCTCACCAACTTTGGAGGGTTTATCTTACAGCTTATATCACCCAATATTATTGTGGCCCTATTTTACAACTGGAGAACCAAAGCTGAAGAAGTGAAATCTCTAGTTTCATACATAAATTCCCAGGACAGTGAGGAATGAAACAAAGACCCCTCAAGTCAATCATGAGGAACAGCCATCCACTTTAAACTGTTGAAATCTCACATAAGCATAGTTTTGCTGCTTCAAAGAAATATTCCCTTAATGAAGATCAGATTCTTGTCATATCACGTGTGCTGTCAGTGCTCACTAGTATACACTCACAATATGAGGACAGATGGCATTCATTACTAAAAATATTTTCCCAATACATTCCTAATTTCTTACTACCTAGCAACAGCAAATTTTGGTGGAATAAACAGTAGGGACATAATTCTTCTAATTTAATTGAATTCTCACTCTCACCAGTGTTCAGAAGATACTTGTCAGATGTACATGCTCCTTTCCCTCCAGTTCTACTCCACACCACAGAATAAAGACAAGATTTTTTCCCCCCTAAATCCGTATCAAAGCAGCAAATGCAGGGGGCTGCACCTGTGTGTAGATCTACTTATAGTATATATATTTTAGAAGTCCTGCATCTAGAATTACATTATTTTACCTCTGTGCTTTTAAAAATAACATTTACCGTGTTCATTTTCTCTATTTTAAATCTAACTTTCAACTGTTTGATGTTGAAAACAGGAACTTTCATAAACAAAGAAGCTTGGTGATAGCGATAGCTTCTTTGCTGGTTTTCTCTGTTGAGATAGATTTGTGTTTTCAACAATGATTGGTGTTTGAAGAGCTCAGATTGATGCCAGTGGTTCAGGGTCACATTTTGAAATGCTTAGAAGCTTTGCAAAAAAGAAGCAGTTCAAGTTAGTGGTCTTAACAGGACTTTCACAGCAAAAACATAAAAGGAAACCATTAGGTGGCAATCTGGCTGATAAGAAGGAGCAATTACAATAGAAGAAAGTTAATTAGGAGTTGGGTGCCATCAAAAATGGCACAACTATCATGGAACCTAGTTCAAGAATACTCTTTTTTGGTGGTGCTTGTGGGAGGTCTATACTGGGATCCATTAGCACCTAATTGTCCAGAACTACAGCAGCAGGTTACGGAAGTCATTTGAAAGAATTTCAAATAAACAAACAAATAAATAAATAAACAAGTATAAATAAATAAATAA
>NW_009935860.1:34561-49884 GCF_000696875.1 Nestor notabilis | reverse complement strand
TATAGTTTATACTAGAAAAGTTAATTGTTAGGTAAAAGTAACATTCAAGATATATAGAAGTGGTATCTGGTAGGTTTATGGAAAGTACTTTGCAATTCAAAGTAGCTATTCTAAATGTATAATATTTAATGCTTAATATAAACTGAAGAGTAAGTGCAAAAAGGAAATGGAACAGCCAAAAAGACACCAGCTACACTTACATTTCTGTACCATATTGGGTGGCCATTGAACCTGTTCAGCATTCTGTAGCTAGTGTAGCTGATTGAAAAAAAATCTATCCATCTATTCACATTTACCTAATGTGGTTGCGCAGAGAGATTATTTTGGGGTTTTTTTCTTTTTAAAGTAATCCTCTCTTATGTGTGAAAGAAATTATATTTTGTACCAGCTATACAATTTAATTTCATTTTCTTGCTTTGATCAGAATTTCATTTTGGTGATTTATTGATATATCGGGTGAGATAGCCGATATGATAATGGCATCTACATAATGCTGGAAGAAACAGAATTCTTTTCTATTTCTCTCCATTCATACTATATTATAACATGCAGAAGAGCTCTTTGCTTCTCTTAGCCAGATGTACCACATTGTTTTCTTTCCAAAGCAAAAGCGTTTAATAGATTTTTAAGTTTAGGGAATGAGAAAATTAACTGTCAGTCTTGCTGATGACATTTTCTAGGAGGAAAAAAACCAACCTACAAGACCGTGCTGTCCCTAGCTTTACTGTTGATAGGAACTACTGTCTGTTGGCAGCTTAACAATTTGAGCTGATTTAGATTTGTATGGTGTTTATATAAATATGTTTCATAGTTTTTTTTAACTTGGGCCACACTTTTGTAATATTGAATATACATACATCTGGTGTGTTAGCTTTTTATACATTTTTTATGTATAAATATGTTGGCGGGGGAGGGAAACTGACCAAGTAGATGGCTGTATTAGAATGTTTTCCTGTTTTAGCTGCTGGCAAGCCAAGAAGGGATTGCTGCCTTTTTTTAGTTCCTTTTTTTTAAATTTGAAGAAGTGTCAAAGGAGTGTCACAATATGTCTTTTCCAGCTTTATATTTGTCCAGGATGTATTCTTATGCCTTAGATTATTCCTGTTATTTCATTAAATATAGTTATCTAAAAATATGACAACACACTGAGTAATAAACCTAATGTATAAATTTTTCTTTGCATGCTGTACATATTTAAATGACCCTGTGGGTCTCCCAAAGCAAACTTTTAACATTCCATATCTTTTACTGTGCATCTGCTATGGGCATGTAAGCACCCACCCACCCACCCAGGTTAGTTGAAATAAATGAAATTTATTTTAGTTCATTTCAGTAGAATGGCTTGGAAAATACAAAGGTAGTCACCTTGCTGGCAAGGTTACTAAAACAAAGGGTTTTCTTAAATGGAGTTTTGTGGGTTTCTTTGTGCTGCAGTACTGTGCACAATTTCATACCTTCTTGAATTCTTATCTCATGTGTTCCTTTTGTTTTCCTTTGCAGATGGGATTTATACAGATTGATGAGGACTTCATATTTATTGAGCCACTCAATCACACTCTGGCTGTGACAGGTCATGCACATAGGGTGTACAGACGAAAAAGGTCCGTAGAGGAGAAACTTACTGAAAAGCCAGCTTCTCAGAATCAGTACTGTGGTGTTGTTACAGGTAATATACAAATCTTACTGAAAAAATCTAATGTAGCAGACATATTTTTAAGACATGTAAAGAGTAGTTAAAAACAGCCCCAGCAAAAGCATATCTGATTATTCTTGTACCAGTAACTTACGGTGGGCTTTGAGGTGGCATGCTTAGGCTGCTGTTTCACTCATCGGAAGAAGGTGAATATATGTTAATATATATTCATATATATATTTGAAAGTAGAGGGTGAATATATATTCATATATATATATTTGAAAGTAGAAATCTTCAGGTCATCTTTTTTGCTTCAACTCAATTATTACAACCTATTTCTTGTCCTTCTGTGTCTTTCTAGTTGCTTAATTACTTACTATGTGCAGTGATTGTATTTAATTTTCCATTTTAAACAGTTGCACAGTCCATCACAATTTTGGTTAGTAATAAGTCTTGAACTTCCAAATGGGTCTGACACTGATTTGAAATGATTTTTGTAACAGTGTTCTTGTTATGATTGACACTTAGACCTGTATGAAACAATCCTAATGTATCTTCCTCAATTGCAGGTAGAAAAAATTGTTGAAGTAGAAGGGTTTCAACAAAAATTTTGTACGTAGGGATGGCTTCATAGTTTTCAATGGAGAGGGGAAAAATGGCTTTTGAAAGATGACATTCTAGTATTCCTGCTTCGTTGTCAACTGCTCTTCTTCAAAGGATAGAAGACATCTAAATCTTAGCATAGCTGAGGGTGTTTTAATGTTGTTGTGAGAAGTTATATTTCCTCCCAGCAAATAAAGCAGAGTAGAATGTATACTTATAGGCATTTTTACCCTGTCTCCTTAACACAGTATAAGTGAGATAGTGATGAAGTGGAGAGAAATATCAAAGCTGCCCTGAACAGGGCTAGGGAGCGGGAATATATGACGTTTGGGGTGAGGCAGGAGGAACTGGGTTATTCAAACAGATAAAGAAAGGTAAATGAAGGATGCAGCTACAGTCTTTTGGTACCTAAGGGGCTTCAGAAAGAAGATGAAGCCAGGCTTCATCTTAGAGGTATGCTATGACAGGATGAAAGAAAGTTTTAACTTGCATTCAAGGAAATTTCAATTAGACATAATGAAATAATAATCTCAGCAAGCATGTTTAGCACTGGAAGAGGTTGCCTAGAGAAGCTGTGAAGTCAGCATCCTCAGACATTTAGAAAACGTAGCTGGAAATAGCTCTAAGAGAGCTGATCTTACTTTGATGCTTGCCCTGACTGGAGCAAGAGGTTTGCCTGGCTGACCACCAGAGATCCCATCTAAGATAAACTTTTCTGTGGCTCTGTGGTTCTTCCTGAACATTTCTACTGCTCTGTCCATTTTATGTGGTTACAGAAAAATGTGTCAATTTTTTTTTCTCCATTATTGCTTTTATAATTAGGCATCCATCCACAGGTTGAAATCAAAGATGAAGTAGCAAAGCAAGGCTCTTTGTTTAGTTATAAAGAGGGACTAAGTAAAAGACATGTGACTTCCTCCAGCAGGCTCTATATTTCTCTTCTAGGTGTTGTGTTACATTACTACTGCTTATCTAAAAGAGAAGTTTTCTTTTTTAGCAAAAGTTATTCACATAAATAAAGCCGGTTATTCTTCTCCATTAGTAATAAGTAAGTTAGAGCATGCATGCCCACATGTTTGGGGGTGAGAAAAAGAGAGAAAATGAGAAGTATGCATGATGTTTGCACTGGAAAAAGGGAGAGGGGAATCTGATAAACAGCAACAATGATATGAAATATGAAAGTGCGTAAAGATGCAAACTCTTCTGCAAGGACATTATTTTTCTGTCATGTTCTTTACCAGTCATCCTTTCACTTTCTCTTACGCACTAAAACAGGAAAGTCAGTTTATTCCGTTCTAATAATCTTATGTCCAAGGCTCTAATTTGGTGGAAATAGTCTCTCAACAGAGATTCAAATATTTACTTGAAATAGGTTTCATTATCTCTACTACAAGCCTGAAAGTTTGAAATAACTCAAGCTGTGCGTAACTGATTAGCATCTGCTGGCATAACCATGTTGCCAGGGGGATATAAACATCTGCAATTTCTAACTGACGCTGCTGCTGTAGCAAGACCAGTCCCTCACCCTGCTGCTATGGGTTATTTTACTAAGAGGGGCTGCGGTAAGTTACATGCATGAAAACTCTGTGTAGGAACAATTTGCTGGTATGACGTGCAGTTAGCTAAATATCACCAGAATATTCACGGTACAGGCACAGCCTTAAATGTGGGTTGAAGCAACAAAAATAAGCCTTTCAGCAATATTTCAAGTCAAATCCTAAATTAAGTAGCTCAATGAAGCAAAGATAAACCATACAAGTATATGGGGCTCTCTGATACTGTAAGGTAATGCACTTTGATAGAGTTGTAGCTGTGTGACACAGAGGAACTATTTATCTTGGCAGTAGGACAACTTCTTATCAGTATGGACCTATCTTACAAGAGGATCTCTTGCTTCTACAGTACTAATGTTAGAATAGGTGCTCTGAGGCAGGTATTTAGGCTGCTGGTTTAGAACCAGATTGATCTCAAAGACTGGCTACCTATCAAGCAATTGTGTACTGTTAGTGATGAAATGTAATTATTAGGAGGGATGAATGTCAGTGCTGGAGGTGTTGAAGGATCATTTCTGGAAGTAATAGCTTTTCATGCTATTTCAGAGCTAGAAAAGGCAATCAAAGAAGGTATTGTTTGTTGTTTGTTACTGTTGTGGGCTGGACTGAAAGATGTTACACAGCCAAATGTGTTTCCAGAGAACAAAGAACTTGTTTTTGTGAATGGGATGGAATTTTTTTATTAATTAGGGGTAGGAGAGAATCATACAAACAGAAGCGGATGCTTTTGGATTTGTAAGAGTGTGCATGTATATCCTTTTATTGACTGTGTGTGCGATTTATTTACATATGTGAGCCAGTTGCACATACACAAATCTCATGCTCCACACCTTTCTTTAGCTCATCGCCTATGAAACCTTTAAAAGCAACCAATTCGCAAGCGTGTTACAGAGAAAATGTGAGAGAAGCAGTTGTAATTAGAGCAAAGGGCCACATTGGAAAGCCAAGCTTTTTTCCTTCTACCTAATCTGAAGCACCTGTTCCAGGACGAAGTTGTTTGTACAGTAAACCTAGCTCATTATAAAGGCATGGGGCACTTTGGGGGTGGGGGAAATCTTCTTACATGGTCGTTCCTTTTCACAAAGACTAGTGAGCGAGAGCTCTTATCCAGCATACAGTAGGTCTGAATTTTAGATCCCTTCTGTATTTGGGACAGTGGAAGCCTCTTCTTTTACTTCTCAGTTCTGGCAATAAACAGTATACTGTTCTGAGTCGTGAGCACATTGTGCTTCTCCTCTTAGAGTGGTGCTGCTTTGCAGGAAAAAGCCTGCTATTTTCACCTGATCAAAAGCAGAAGTTTGTCTTTATGAAATGTAAACTCGGCAGTCAGCTGGGAGAGCTGCGTTGGTTCTTGCTCTACAGACTGTTTCCATGTGATAATAATGAAATAAAATGCATAAACAATGTTAGTCATATGTTTAGATCTATGAGATTGCACTACTAGGTGGAGACTGGTGCTGTTTGAGGTACTGGTTTCCATTCCTTGGGTCAGAAAGAAGTTATCCCTCTGCTTTAAGACATTTAAATACCTATTCAAACTGTAGTGAAGGTATAGCTTGTAGCTTCCTGAGCTCATGAATATTTGTTACCTAGCCAGAATACTGCGATTTCTTTTGGCTAGGGTACCCATTTACTTTTTTCTCAGAGAAGGAAGCCTGGGGAGTAATGGTGGTCAGTGTAGTGTGAGCCTCATGTGGATGTATTCAGGGAATGCTCTTGTGCCTAAGGACTTGTTAAGTGTCCAGGAGTCCTGTAGTCACAGCCCATTCTGTGTTGTCTCAGATATTTTATGCAACCTGTGGTTATAGTAGCTGGATTTTCAGCTGTTTTAGTTTTGAGGTTGGGGGGGGGAAGAGGGAGGGGAATTTTCATTGTTTTGTTAACACTTCTTGTTGTTTTCTCTTAATTACCAATTGTCTACTGAATGTCGAAAGTACTTGCTGCAGTAGTTCTACCCTTCTTGCTGGAGTACTGGGGTATTTCTAGTTTTCTTTTCAATCAACTGTGTTTCAGTAAGAAATTCATATGGAATCTCCATATTTTCTATAGTTGTGCAAAACATGGAAGTCTTATTGAACAGAACCCTGCTGTAGCATTTATTGCTCTTATTTTGCCAATGTAATTACATTTTTTAGACAAATTTATGTTTCTTTATTCTCAAGAAGCAGGGTTGGTTTTTTTTTTTCAGTTAATCTGGCTTGTTAGAACATGCATTATTGATGTTAGTATGATTTTTTGCAGGAGGTATTATCTCTTTAATATTGTACCTTCAGCAATGAGCAATTCGTTGTAATTTTTACTTGCTTATGAGTTTGTAAAGAAACACGTGTTTTTGTTAAAGCCTGTTTTGCATGTTATCTGGCACTAATCATGGTGGTTTGTGATTACCACTAAACCAAAATTACTAATTTTATTTATTAAAGCTATAGCGAGGAGCTAAAATTTTCAGATAAATGAGATGTCATGTGATGGGGATTTCTGCCAGCAATTTGGAAAGGGTTGGCTGGCCAAGAACAGATTGTCCTTTGGTTTGTTAACCCGGCAGATATGTGATGCAAATGATGGGCACTGCCCCTTGCAGCCAGCTTGTCTGCAGAGCTGTGCAGTCTTCTTATCCACTACAATCCTGAAAGACAGAGGTTTCAACAGTTTATGGGACTGCCATGACCTTAGTGTTTAGCACAGTGCTGTATTTTATTGTGGGCTGCTTATTCTCAGTTCTGAATAAAAATGCACCGCTAGCTAAAACTTTTAGAGGGGTGTGTTAGCAGACTTTTCTGAACAGCCATGATAATATTAAAGTTTTCACCCACTAGCTGCTGTTTTTTACAGAGAAGTGAACAATGAAAAATCTGTGTTGCTGGAAACTGCACTGGAATCAATCACTGCTCTTAGGAGGAAGTCAAATTGACCAGATGGCTCATGAGAGATCTTTTTAACCCAAATGAGTTTACAGTTTAAACTTAGATCTGTAGCCTACTCTTGCAGCATTAGATGCTTCTATCGTAAATCGTAGTTGTGTAGCTTATAGGGTGTGGGATTTTGTCACAAATCCTGACACTGAAGTTTCGTTAAAAATTATTCTCAAAAGTGTGCCAAAAATACATATCATGTTTTATAAACTAGGCTGTAGATCCACAGCTAGCAAACACAAATAAAGCTAGAGGCTAGCTGGTGTACATTTAAGGCTAAGCAACTATCTGAAGGATCAAAATGAGAAAGGCTAAAATTAATTTTAGATAGCTTATGAATTTATAAGTTGTTTCTAATTCTAGGCAATCAAGCAGCAATTGTTTATTTCTGGAGAATATATCCTTTTTTGTCTTTTAGAAAATTTGTTTGCTTAGCAGTGTTAGTAAGTCTTACTTTATCACCAGTTGTACAGGAATCAGTAAGCCCTTCTAAAATATAACAGGCTGGACTAAAGCACTCACATGTATAATCATCAAGTAAAGACTGCAGAAGAAGATAGACGACTTTTTTTTTTTTTTTTTTAAATTGTGGATACTTTTTACATTGAAAAGTATATATCTACGTTTTATTTAGAATAAATCTATATTATGCATACATTTATATTAAATTACAGATATTTCTTCCACTGGTATCTTAGATTTTAAAGGTAATTCGTGAGTTCAATGTCTTTAAGGCATATTTTTAGCACTTTCCTGAAGAGTGACTTATTTTTTAGGAGAGTAGTCATGTGTTATAAAATGAGCTGCAGGAACTTTCCTATTAGAGATGAGACTGATTAATTACAAAACATTTCCTCAAAATTTCTGAATATTTGATTGTTTCCAGGACATATGTTTATAATTGTCATCTTAAGCATCACATTTTGTGGTAAACAGAGAGTCCAATATTCCATTGTGGAAGCTGGAAAAAATTTCACTTGATTTCAGTGACTTCAATGAGATCAGTCCCAGAAGCTTTATATCCTCTCAAGGGCATCTAACAGAATTTAGCTATTACAACAGGGAGTTTCATTTTGTACTTTATTTTAAATTAAATTATTTTAAATATCATTGCTAACTGCTGTATGCATATCTGACTACTTTCTGGCTTGTACTGCTTCTGTAGAATTAGTTTTTTTTCTTTTTCCATGTGTACTGTAGCGGTAATGGGGATTTTGTTGTGTTTTTTGAGGGGAAAGTTAAAATCAACTTGCACAATAACCTCTAGGTTACCATAAATATAATGTATTTTCAATTTGGACCTTTCTTTGAGAAGCCTGTTTTCCGGGGTTTGTTTTGTTGTTTTACTTTAGTTGCTTATAATGACAGCAGTGCTGACTTTGAAGTCACATTTTTGTTTCCAACAAACCTATACCCTACATACATTTCTCTATCATTCATCTGAAATATTATTTCCTCTTTCCAAATCACTGAAATGTTCCATGTCTTGTCTTCATATTGAATTTGTGGCAAATCTTTATTTGTTGTCTTTTACACTAAGATACAGTTACATCAAGATGTTTTCTCTGTAATTTATGAAGATGGTCAGATATCAGTTCTGCAGCCTCAGTTAGACTATTTTTCTGTCAAACCTGACATGGTTTTATAAACCAAACTAGGTGGCATGTATGTTTTTATAAAAGTGTTAGGTGAAAGGATGCAAAGAGTCTGACTGAGTTTATTTGAGCAGCTGGATAAGATTCCTGATTTCATGGTGTGAACTATCATTTATATGCAGTCCATGCCTTCATTCTGAGCCTCAGAATTGGCAGTCCTAAATAAGTGTGTATTAGAGTAATATGATAGCTATTAGAGTAATATATTATTAATATATAAATAATATAGAGTAATAAATAATAGCTATTACATTGCACGTAACCAGAGTTATAACATAATCACAGATAGCAAATCCTAGGTGTACTGTATGGGTGGTTTGAAGGATGAGTTTTTCAAGCAGTATTTTTTGTTACAGATAAAAGAAAATCCAAGAATCAAAAAGTATCAGAAAGTGGAAGAGGAAAACGATACTCTTACAAGTTACCTCAGGAGTACAATATAGAAACTGTTGTGGTGGCAGACCCAGCTATGGTTTTGTATCATGGAACGGATGCTGCCAGAAGATTTATTCTAACCATCTTAAACATGGTAGGAAATTTAAAATCAATTTTGGTGCTTTGCCAACCATGCACACTTTTCCTGCTTTTAATTATTCTGACGCAGCACCTGTAAGGGACATTCAGTGCATGACCATCAGCAGGCTGTCAAGACTTACTCCATGTTTTGCAGCACAGAACCATGGTACTGCAGACTTCTAGTTTCAGTGTCTGGTCTTACAACTTCAAGGTAGCCAGAAAGTGAGAGCTGAACAACATGATTTTTTGTTAGATGCTCATGATGTTGTTGGGAAGGCTGGGGTATTGGATGATTTCTGATGATCTGTGCTTGTTATGAAGATATGTTATTGAGAAATTGTTGAGATTGTTGTTGAGGAAGATTCTGTGATCATTAGTGGCTGAAAAAAAACAAGGGGTAATGTACTCACACAATTACATCCCCTCCCATTTGTGTCTGGAACTGTAGACCACTTGGGCCACAATCCTGGATTTAACTGAATAAAAATTTTTATGTAAATAGTGTTATTTGCATGTGTAAATATTTTGAGAAACAGGCTACAGTTCATAAAGTGGTCATCGCCATTGAGGGGAAAAGTCTATTTTGTGCTCCCGAAATGAATGCTGCCTAAACTCCATTTTCCCTTCAGAAGACTAATGTAATACATTAGCTTAATGTTATGTACAAATTATGGAAAATTAAAGCAGTCACAGTAAAATATCAGGTTCTGGTTTTTTTAGTCTACAGTGCGTTGTGTGCAATACAAGCACAACATATTTTTATTTACTGGTTTTTTGTCTTTAGGTTTTTAACCTTTTCCAGCACAAGAGTCTTGGACTACAAGTAAATCTTCGGGTGACTAAGCTTGTACTGCTTCATGAGACTCCGGTAAGTATATATTACCTTTCTCTTAGCCTGTAGAGAGTAAAGCTACTTAATTTGTTGCTTCACAGAGGCTTGCAATAGTGGGTGACTTTAATGGTTGACAAATTTTCTCAGCTTTTGAGCATTATTGTCCTGGTTTCAGCTGGAAGAGAGGATTTCCTCCTTAGTAGCTGGTACAGTGCTGTGTTTTGGCTGTTGTATGAGAATAATGCTGAAAACACAACAATGTTTTAGTTGTTGCTTACTAGCGCTTACTCTGATCAAGGACTTTTCAGTTTTTCATGCTTTGCCAGTGAGGAGGGACAAGAAGCTGGGAGAGAGCAGAGACAGGACACCTGACCCAAACTAGCCAAAGGGGTATTCCATACCCCAACACATCATGCCCAGTATATAAACTGGGGAGAGTTACCCAGAAGGGACCAGTCGCTGCACATGGATGGGTTGGGTATTGGTCAGCGGGTGGTGAGCGATTGTATTGTGCAGCATTTGTGTTTGTTTGTGGGTTTGGTTTTTTTCTTCTGTTGTTGTTAACTCTGTATTTTCATTATTTCCATTATTACTATTACTACTTATTTTAATTATTAAACTGTTCTTATCTTAACCCATGATGTTTACTGGTGTTTACCTTTTTTTTTTCTGATTATCCTCCCCATCCCACTAGGGCCAGGGGGGGAATAAGGAAGCAGCTGCATGGTACTTAGTTGCCAGATGGGGTTAAACCATGACACTTACTAGTTATGTACACTGCTGGGAGCCCCAGTAAGGATTAAGCTTCTCCTAATTTATGTGCTGCACATATTGAGGTTTTTCTCTAGTTGCAGTTGGAAGTCAATAAAGTAGATTTTCCTTGTGGAAATCAGCTAGTTCTTAATAAAATCTGGTTATGCTCTGCTTTTTTTTTTGCATCTCTCTTAAACCTAGTGGACAGTAGAAGGAGAACTGGTCAGACAACGCCCCTAGACAAACACTACTGCACCTTTCAGGCATCATATCAAATCCTGTTCTTCATCCTGAAGAAAGACAAGTCAGCTGATACCTGATTGAGACTTTCTAATAACCTGTGGTTTGTACATCATATTTCAGGATAATGGCAACTTGATGTCTTGTTTTTTTTTTTTACAAAATATTATTGAATTCCTTTAGTACTTTAGTTAGTTAATAAGAAAAAGAGATTCCCTTATCCATTTTTCTGATTTTAAAATATTTTATTTTTCCAGTGAATAAGAAAGTATTTCTTTATTCAGTGTCCTCTCAGCAGGTGGAGAAGTCTCATTTCCTGTTCAAATTCTGGATCTTCACACCATTAATATTTCTTCACTATGGATAGTAAAAATCAGCAAATATTCAGTGAACAGATCCACTGTATGCCACTCAGTGCACTGTCTTCACTTGTATCTTGAGTAAAAGGTGGTCTCTGCTGCAGAAATTCAAGTCCTTCTGCTGAAGTTATCACGCCACAAAAAGGGGAATGTTTTGGATAGTCAAAAAATGTTCTTAGTTCTATTTACAGAATCATAATGTTAATAAGGTTAATTGGTTTTTATTTCCAGGCAGATGTGTATATTGGACATCATGGGGAAAAAATGCTGGAAAGCTTTTGCAAATGGCAACATGAAGAATTTGGCAAGAAGAATGATATACATTTAGAAATGTCAACAAGCTGGGGAGAAGACATGTCTTCAGTTGATGCAGCCATACTGATCACAAGGTAAAATACTGAAAGATGAGCACTGAAAAATAAGCAGTGGCCTAATACATACATAGATAAAAGAAACTGTTAGATTATGAATAGAGTTAAGATTTAGTTTCGCAATGAAGAAGAGTACTGCTTAAGTTTTCTTTGCAGAACTCAAAGATGGTGGTAAAGTGGTGGTAAAGATGGTTCAGAAAGCAATAGTTCCAAGCTGGTAAATATCTGAAATGACAAACGGGTCACTCTCTTGTTTCTTCTTTGACTATAGAGCTAAGGCCATAGGTTAGATGCCTCTTTCCATGAGCTTTCATTTAAAAGAGGCAGCACACACAGACTTGTAGATACTTTTATTCAGAAGACAAATGCATATTCACATCATTCAGAGATGGACTGGCATGACATTAGGCACATTATTGAGTTTTGCTTCCCTCTAATGGATCTAGAACTAGTATGTTTCATTATGTACTAAAAGTACATCATGTACACAGTGTGTACTCTGCAGCCATGGGGATGCTATCCCAGATCTGCTGTTTCTTATAACTCTGAAGTATCAGGCATTTAACAGATTTAGAAGGAAATACTTTTCCACCTCACCTCTTTCCTCCCTAGCAGATGCTGTCATGGTTTAGGCTATAAGTGGTGCACGGGGGGATGCATCTTGATGTTTAGGCAACATACCACCCATTATTCAAAGAAAAGGACAGAATGGCCTGGGGTTGGGCTTAGTGCTATTTTTTGAGGTTGTCCTTGAACTGGATGACTTTCAGAGTCCCTTTCCAAAGAAAATTCCTGTGATTGGATATATTGGAATACAATTGTGCTGTCCTGTGCTTCCCTAAATTTCCATTTTGTAGAGCCTGTCACATACTGGAAGGAAGGACAGAAGTCCAAATTGTCTGGTGACAGTTTTGTTGCTACTTTTGCTGTTTAATCCCATGCCTTTTCTTAAAAAAAGCCCACACCCATCTCTTCTTACTCTGTGCCACCCTCTTCTATTTGTTGTGTTTGTTTTATGGATTGCTGTGGTTTTGAGGGGCCGATTAGTTTTTCTTGCACATCTATACATTAACTAAGCAGTAGTCCTTCACACAGGCTCCTCTGAACTACCATGGAAGACATAAGAAGTAATGTTCTCTGTAACAAATTTCAATTAGGCCATCAGAAAGCATACTTGGGATGACAGACTGGAAAGAATTTTTTCAGATTAAGACTCCAAGCTGATTTTAATAGCAGTGAATGTGTTCATGCGTGAAGAGTCTAGCTGGAGAAGGAAAGATGTAAGTAGTACGCCTACTACTTAACAGTAAGCAAGGACCAAGGCATAAAGGGTGGACGGCATTGAGTTGATGAGCGTAGCTAGAAGGGAATAGATCTTCTTACATCTAATTTTACTTTATGACTGTTCAAGAATAATTGAGCAATTGCATGCTGCTTGGATGCTAGAAATGTGGGTTTGTTGAGTGACCTCTTGCATACATCTGGCTCTCCTGTTTGAGACACTGGAGGCAGTCACCAGTAGCAGCAGCTTGAGGGAGGATCAGATGCTTCAAGCCTGCAACTGCCAGGAGAATAAGTCTATGGCTGCATTCTTCAGATGGGAGGTGTATCTTAAAAATAATAAGACACTATGAAGTATGTAACACGTTTTTTCTCTCATTTTTTCATCTTCACCTTCACTGGCTTTTATGGGAAGATGCAGAAAAATTCTGAACTGATGCAAGTGAGATGTTAAGCAGTTGAGAGGCAGTGGTCTGGAGATGTCTTTAGCAGCCAGTCTGTTTGAACACAGACATTTTTGAATTTCACAAAGCATTTGTAAATGGTAAAAAAGCTTTAGAAAGCATATGTTAAGACATGCTTTTCTGATGTGCTTTGTAATGATGATGTTCTGATTTCACAGAATCATAGAATGTTTAGGGTTGGAAGGAACCGCAAACATCATCTGGTTCCATCTCTCTTGCTATGAGCAGGAACACTTTGACTAGACCAGGTTGCTCAAAGCCTCGTCCAACCTGGCCTTGAACACTGCCAGTCATGGGGCAGCCACAACTTCTCTAGGCAACCTGTTCCAGTGCTTCACCACTCTCACAGTAAATATTTTTTTTCTAATATCTGATCTAAATCTACCCTCTTTCAATTTAAAGATATTCCCTTATCCTTTCACTATATACCTTTCCACAAAGTCCCTCTCCAGCTTTCTTATAGGCCCCCTTTAAATACTGTAAGGCTGCTATAATGTCTCCAGATTTCTTGTAGGGCCCCTTTACATATTGGAAGATTGTTACAAGATCTCCCCTAGCCTTCTCTGCTCCAGGCTGAACAAGGCCAACTCTCTCAGCCTGTCTTCATAGGAGAAGTGCTCCAACCCTCTGATCATCTTCATGGCCCTCCTGCGGACTTTTTCCGGAGTTGCCTGCAATTTTTTACCTGTCAGTTTCCATACATATTTTTGGAGTAAATCTGTGATCAGTGTTAGGGAAATTGAAGTAGAGAGCAGGGAAATGATTGGTTGGATGTCAGATAGCAAGTCATTGCTGGAGCCAGAAATTAAAGGTCTGTTCTTCTGACATTTTTATTTTTTCAGTGGTATTATTCTCTGGACTGTACTGCCTCTCATCTCAGAGCTGCTTTAGCTGTTAATAAATCATACCAGTACAGTTTGCTGACTGCAGGAATGTTTTGCTGATCCAGTCTCCCTCTGCACATCGTCAGGTTTATTGTATAGCTGACCCCATGTGTGGCTTCGCTTATGTGTTTTTTTAATTCAGAGTCTCATTAAGTTTTGCAAACACAGAACAAGCTTCTTTGTCAGAACTTCCAAATAGCTTTGGACAGCAGACCTGCTGTATTGAAAGAAATAATTTTGTTTGGACAGATGAACACCAACTGCTTCTTATTTCTCAAGTAAAAACGTAAAGTTTTTGTTATCTAACACATTCGGTGGCAAACCTCCTAAAACTTACCCAAACCTCCTTTTTTGTCTTGCACAATGGTAGAACAGCGAGAGTGCTTCAAAAAAGCTTTCCTGTGCTTTTGTATGCCAGTTGTGTGTAGTAACCAGAAGAGGTAGAATCGAAGTAGTGAGTGTTCCGCAGAGATAATTTGTAATGTTTAACTACAAAGAGCAAGGCATGTTTGTAATAGAGACCGTTACTCAACAGTCAAAGAGCTGTCATAACCTATTCATGAAAAAGTACTTTTCCAGACTTACTCTTGCATTTGTTATGTAAAGGAGAAAGCAAAACTACCTTCTCCCCATAACTTTCTCTGCTGCCCAGATAGCCTGTAATGATACATATGAATCTGCTACTAATTTGTTTACTTCTCTTTACTGAGTTCCTATTTCAGCCTGTGGGGCTTTGTTTGGTTTCCCTTTAAATTGGCTTGTTCTGATGAAGTAATGTTCTTTTTAAAATATGGTGCCAAAAAGTAGAAGGAAGACAGAAAAAGTTTGAATAGTGTATTTAGAAAAGATTCCTAGAAAGGTTAGGTATAAGGATAATGTGAGAATTAAGACAGAAATGTCTTAAGGACTCTTATATAAAAGGACTCTTAGATAAAACTATCATAAATTAGCACTATTACTTTAGAGATACATATATACCAGGAAGTACTTTTCTCTGAGGAAAAAATATACCATGGTGCATCAACATCCTCCTTGTCTTTTAAGTTACAGAGTGTGAGGGCACAGAGATAAGCCTTTGTATTTGGTGGCCACTGAGGTGATATCACTAGTTGCTATCTACATAGGCTGTCTAACCTGAATGAGATTACTGAAAGGAAGGCAGGAAAAGGCCCATGGCATTCACAGTTGCTCTATGACGATGCTTAAATTCTTATGTTGCTCCTAGTGCAAACAAGGTAATGAAACCTTCAAAGTGTAACCCCCTCG
>NW_009935860.1:5111-34551 GCF_000696875.1 Nestor notabilis | reverse complement strand
AAAAAAAAACCAAACCAAACAGATACAAGAATGAGACAGAATCTACCTTCACTTAAAAATTATGTATCATGCTGGTTTTCCAGTGTGTAGGTCAATGTGTGTAACAGTGGTTTTTAGAAAACTGTGTAAAATAATTGTTAAAAAAGAAAATAGTTTTTAAAAAAGTCAAGTTCTGTATTCTTCTCAGAATTGCCATTTTCACATGTGCTTGTGTTAGAAAGCAGACCTCTGATTTTCCTACCATCAGGGATACAGTGATATTCCATGTTCACAGTGTACATCAGCTGTTCATTCATATTGATCTGTAGTCTCTGAAATCTCTTTGCTCTTGGTGATATTTAACTGAAACAGTGCTGCAATGCATTTTCACGGTAAGAAACTACTTAATTCTATAAAAATAGACAAAGGCATAAACAACACTTAGATTTGCTAAATATTGTTTCTTTTCCGATCATTCAAACCCTCCAGAACTCCTCCCAAAGTTTGGACAAGAATTTCTTAAGCTTTGCTTACGCATGCCTTCCAATGCACAGAAGAAGTACAGTTCTTTTTCTGGCTTTTCTTTTTACTGCCTTTCTGATGATAAAGTTTTGAACTGAACCAAACCAAGCCAAAGACACGTCCTCAGAAAAATCAGTAGGTAGAAGCTAGAAGACTGACTGACCCCTGCATAGAAACTAACATTACAGGGCCCAAAAAGACTGCAGTGTTTGGCAGTCCAAAATTGTTGAAATGTAATGGGATAGAGTTTGAGTTATTAAGCTGCTACTGCTGTCCTTGAACTTTCAATGAAATTCAGCTCTGGAAAAATGAGTTCTTGCAAGTGCATGGTGAGAGATTAAATTTTTCTTTAATTTTGTTTTAAAGTTGTATTTTTCTCATTACCATAATTTCAGTACTGCCCACTGTATATTTTTGCAAAGCTTTACAATGTTTACTGCTTGGGGATATTTTTACATCAACAGGAGACATTAAACGAGTTAATGAGAATCTTACATGTCCTTAATATTGATTATTTACTAATAGGATTGTAGATGTATCAGGAAGCATGGAAATGTGAAAAGAGCATACTTTAGAATCAACAGTGTCTTTTTTAAAAGCACACAATCCCCTGTATTTATCACTTTAATATTTTTATCTTATGTATTTTAAAGATCACACTAAATCATCACATGCTGTTTGATTTCTTTTTTTTTTGTTTTTTTCCTCTCTAAGTTCAGGGTGTCTGAAGTGATAGCACTTGTAATAACACATGAGAAAAATCTGCAAGAATTTATCTGTTCCTGTCAACTTTATGTTTTGAACTTTAGTATTTAGGCTGCTTGTGTTCTGTTCATTCATACGGGTCTGCTTCATAGCATTGCAGAACAGATTTTTTTTTTTAATTCTAGGAACAAGAGGTTTTTTTATTCTAGTTAGCATCCCATGAATAAATTTATGGACAACAGTGTGGTTGCCAAATTCTGTTTAAAATGTGAATTCCTATTAGTTAGGAAACAGTTTAATCCTAATGACTGTTAATGAGATAATTCCACCAGTTCCTATCTGAGGTATTGCTGAAGGGTACAACTTGGAAAAACTACAAATCACTGTCACTGTGTTTTTTGCTGTCAGTTTTGTTCGGATATTTTTTTGGGTTTTTTTGCTGCATGTAGTCTTTGCTTTTCATTTAAAATGCAGCATGATTTAGTTTTAGGTGATCCTGCAAGGAACAGGGAATCGGACTCCATGAACCTTATGGATCCCTTCCAACTTGAAATATTCTATGATTCTATGATTACATGGACCTAAACGGAATTTTAAATCTCTGATTTAGTGCAGGTCCCTAACATTAAATTCAGTTAGCTAATTTTGCATTTTATTTTTCTAGTGAATAACAAAGCTAGACAGTCTCGAGACAAAGATTTCAAAGAAACGAAGATTTAACTGTGTCCTGAAGTAGACCATGGCCACCATTACTTTCAGAATGGACAGTTGTGTCCTATTTCTAATTTTTGTTACTTCAGCTTTCAACCATGGATCTCTTAGTACCCTCTGCTGCTAAAGAGCTGTTAGAAAGCTCCTCCTTGTGTAAATACTTGTAGGTTCTGCTCAAATCACAACTCATCTTTCTCTTAGATTAGTTTAGAGAGGTTTCTAAGCCTGTTTCTCAGACGTGTAATGATTCTTTTAGCTCTTTCCAAACTTTTTCCTGTTATCCAGATAGTTTTTTTGAAGCATAAGTGTAAATATTGGACACAGTATTGTGTGAATGGCTGTACTGGTGCCATGTCTGATGCTTTCCTGCATCTTTCTCCAAGGATACTGTTCAATCCTACTGCCAGTTTTCGTATGCTCTTTTCTCTTTATTGTTGTTCTCATGCCGTTGCTGTATCTGGAGGAGTTTGGGGGTCTAGTTTTGGCTACATTAAAATAACAATTACTCAGATGACTCATCTTTAAATTTGATTTGTTGTTATTCTTGTTTGTAGTCTACCAGAACTCATTTAATTTCCAAACTTTACCGGTAGTGCTCTCTTACTTTCTTCCAGGTCATTGATTAATGCTAACGCTGTCTAGATTTTGTTGGACTCCAGTCAAAAACACCTTCCTTGGCTTTCTAACATCTCTATAACTTTTTTAGATGTTAACTATTCATTCAATTCAGTTATTTGTTCATTTATCACACTTGTGACCTGTTATTTTTTAGTTTGGCTAGTATTTATATTATCCTTTTTAATCTCAGTTCTATTTTAAAGAGCCTAAGTGATATGTTAACTGTTTAAAATATTTGAATATAGTATTTCCTGATTTGCTAAAATACACTGCCCAGTGCATACTGGTGCATTTGAGTTTACACTCAAAATACTAAACAGTTTCTGGAATAGCATTTATGATAGTAATATTGTCCATTTGTTTAAAGTCCCAACTGAACAGTAAATGTGTAATTTATTTTGTAGTTTATTAACTCCAAAATTGATTTTTACTTATTCTTTAACTGCATTTAGTTGTTAGTATAATGTGCTTAGTTTATATGTGGGAATCATTTCAGAATGTCCTGTTACGTGAAGAGACAAGAACATTTACTGTTGTCATTATTCATTTAGCATGGTGCAAACAAACACATTTGCAATGTGATGATGAAGTTATTTGCATAAGTACCATTAGTTGCTAGTATTCTTTACAAAAAAAACCCCTTATGGTTTGAGAAAACTTGTTCCTTGGTAAATAAGCCTCAGATATATCTTAAAAAGTTGTAAGTCCTAGAATCAATGACAACAGCAGGAGTTAGACTGTAGCTTCAAGCCTACACTTCTACTTTTATCAAAGTTGTGAAGATTAGAGAAGTTAAGAAATTGAAAGTAAGGTAAAAGCCAGAATGAAGATTTGGTAGACTGGTATAGTCCATTATAAGGATTATCTTCTATTTCTTCTTTTCTCCAATCTAGTGTATGAAACAAAATTAATTGGACAATAAAAACAATAACTAGGTCTTTTGACTAGTATACCAAAAACAAGGGTTAAATTTATGTAAAATGACAAATTGGTGCAAAATAAGTCTGGATTCTTCTTTAGTCTTCCTCTGCTGTTTTTGATGTCTTCTGTTGTATATCCCATCTACACTTCAGACTTTATTTTAACAAACAGAATGTAATGAGTTATTTTATATTTAGGAATTGAATAGTTAATCTTTGTTTACTGTGAAGGCCCTTCATAATGCTATATTATTTGATTAAAAATGCACTAATTGAATAGAATTTTCTGAAACAATGAATTAGTGGTTACCCATTCTTGCTTCGAATTCTTTTCTAGGGTTAGTCAGCTCATTCAAGCTTGGAAATCAATCCCGATATCTCATAAAAGCTCCTCTTTTCTCTCACTTGAATAAGGACCAGTTTACCCTTCCATGTGCATTTAGAGTAATGGACATTGTTTGCTGGATATTGGTTAGAAAAGGGGACTTTAATGTGTTTTAACCAGTTGCTTGCTTTCAGTGTTAGACTCAGTTACTAACTTGCACCATGAAGTCTTCTATTTACATTAATGATAATGCTGATATCTTTTGCCTTATTTTGCTAAGAGTGGGAGGAAAAGAACAAAGAATCTCAGTGGCTTTCCTGAGGGCTTTGTGGTGTGCCTTATTGCTCTAGTTTATACGTCCTCTTACTTGGAAGAGTCTATATCCTGTCTTTTGTGTAGTTTCAGTATGCCAATTCCATATATACATATATATATATAAAGTATAAACATGTATATATATGTGTATATTATATATACACACAGAACGTAGTTATAATATGATGGAATATTCAGGTTACTGTATGGGAATTAGAGAATGAATTCTGTGAGAGTCATTGGTAGATCTAACTAGAGCTGTAAATCTTTACTAAGGAGCCTAGTCTCAAATGTATGTCATGCATTCATATTCTTGGAAATTAAAGGAGGTATTGCATTCTTTCAATGTAAATCAGGAACTAAAAATGTTTTATTGTACATCCCTCTTGCCAAATCATAGCAGTACTGTTTTCCCCAAGCCCCATAATGAAACTCTGGATGCATAGCATAGCCATAGTCACAGTCAGCCAAGAAAGAAAAACAAAACAAAATCAGGTCAGTAAGTGTATGAGAACAAAGCCGTTACATAAGCAGAAACCTTATAGATATAGGCAATTTTTAAATGTCAGATGGTATTATTTTACATTTGCTTTTGGTTTTTTTTTTCCTTGTTGTTACATCAGTTAATATTTATGGTAGCTGTATGAGTGTGTGTGTGGAAGACAGTCTATGTCCTTAGATTGTCTTTACACATGTTCTCTTGCTTCACCACAAGACCCATATTTTTAATAGTTCTGTCATGTTGCTTAACAAGACAATAAGTCCCTTGTGTTACATAGCACAAAACAAAGAATTGTGTTACAACCCAGTACATTAATGCAATTTTTGCAGGTTTGAAAAAATAGAAAAACTTCCTTCTGTATCTGAGTATAGTTTCTTGTTCACCACCTTTGGTTCTATTTCCAGGGCTCTTCTAAGAGGATTCCCAGAGTTTATCAGTTTATTCACAAAATTTGTTTCTAGCTCTATTGGTTTGCTTTTCTACTCTGTAATTATCTGGCAATAGTTACTCAAGATCAAAAGCTATATATCCCTATGTCTCTGGCTGTGTGGCCTTTAACAAGTGTCAGAAATTTGCCAGCCTCTTAAGATTGCTTTTGGGTCTAAATCACTCTGTGGGAATAGTCTGTGGGAAACAAACAAACAAAATCACAAAAAGCTGTTGGAGTAGTTACATTTACAAAAATGTTAAGTATCGCTAGTCCACTCTCTCATCTCAAGCACCAAACAATTCCTGCATTTTGGTTCCTGGAAAATGAGTGGTTCTATATGTGTGTATGTTTATCATTATCAATCTATGTGTATATATCTATGGAGCTTCGAAGACAGTGTATAAAAATGAAATATCTCTGGCCCATATGGTCCCTCTCTAAAAATAGAGATCATTGCTCTTTGGTACAGTTAAAAACCAGAAACTTCTTGAGTATGTGTTGGAATGAAATTCAAGTAACTAGTTTGTATTTTGCTTAGATGCTATATGTGGTATGGAAGGTTACTGTTTGTTCCCTATTGGTTCTGTCTTCCCCTCCCAAGTTCTTGCATACCTCAGCAGCCCTATTTTTACTTAAAATTATAAAAAAACCCAAAAACCTGTGAGTTATAAACACTCCAGTAAGAGCAGCTTTTTCTTTGCTCTTTTGGTAACTTTGTTACATGTCTCAGAACAGGTAAAATAGGTGTTAAAATGAATCCCAAGCAGATGTTGTTTAACACAGAGATTAAATATGAATTCCACTTCATGCAGTTGAGCAGTCTTATTTATAGAGCTATGTCTGGACTAAAATCTGTATTGGAGATAGGATAGGCTTCTCCAAGTGAATTAATTTGTAAGTTTCCGCTACTAAAATGGGATGCCCTATCATTAATGTTTCTCCAGAATGTATTCCTATTAGTCATTTTAACCATTGACTTTTTAGCACCAAAACTTTCTGACTCTTATTTCTGATTTAAATGCTGGATTACAACACTGCATTTAGATCTCGTATTAAACACTAAATATATTTTCTGTTCAAATGCAAGAAAGACTAAGTTTAGACTTCTTACATTTCAAGATACCTATGTGGGAAAAAAAACCAAAGCAAACAACAAACAGCCCTCCCCCCAAAAAAAACCAAACCAAAAAAAACAACCAAAACCACAGAAATTAGGTACAGTGCAATATAAATATACATGTTTTGTCACCAGAGTACTCCTAAATCAGTTCTGAGAATAAACTGAAGTTTAAGTGTTCTGGGTAATCCTGGCCTTTGCTTCCCCATGCTCTTTGTTGAGATAATGGCATTTTGTCTTTATTCGTTGAGCCATACAAAATATTTGTAAATAGGTTACACAGTCGTTACCAGGCTGACAGCTCGGCTTGCTTAACATTTTTCTTTTCCCCCCCAATTCTAGGAAGGATTTCTGTGTACATAAAGATGAACCATGCGATACTGTTGGTAAGTAGATAAATGTAAGACTCTGTGTGTATAAACCACTTCCTAAAGTAAGTGTTACATAAATAAAGATGTGAAACTAAAAGATGGTGCAGCATTGGTGACGGATAGCTGCAACTAGCTAAAATACAAAGTAAATCTCAAATGCCAATAGTACTTTGTTAAGTTTGTGTATGCTTCTAGCAAAATGGTATGTTTAAGTGCAGTATTTCCATCTCACTCATAAAGCAAACTTTTACATTTTTTTCGTTTTAATTTCACTGTCAGTTTAATACAAAATTGTTTAAACATTATTAATTCAGAACATGAAGCTAAACAAGTTTTGTTTATGAGTTACTTTTTAAGCATTGGACTTATTTTTGGTGCGACCATGTCTATGATGTTTAAAAGAAGTTTCCATAGTAATATAAGAGAATGATACAGTGTTTGTGAACTATGTAACCTCAGAAGAATACAGGATGTGAACTATTGTGCAAGGCATCTTCTGACATCTTCAGCTAAGTTGAGTGTTAGCTGCACTGAGTGTTTCTATCAGCTGTCATTAATTTAGTTCATACCCTTTAAGGAATACAGTTTTTCAGCGTAAAAGTCTGATGGAAAAGGTAGCAAAAGATAGCAATTGTTCTGTTCAGTTATAATTCTGGATGAAAACATGCCATGACACTAAAGGAAGGATGTCATAGCATATTTTTACTCTAGGTTTTCATCTGGCTAATAGAAGTCTTTAACAGTTCTGTATATGTAAATAGAAGTATTCAGAACCTAAATTGTTTCAGTAAGATGATAGCAGTAATGGACTATTGACTATTATCATGTTTGTGCTCCCTCTTAGGTAGAGGAGAATTTTTTCTTCCCATTTAATTTCAGTGGCAAAGGTTTGAGAAGAATTCTTATGTAAACTTGTATTATGTCAGTACTTGCTAGTCTTTTTTCTCTTACTGCTGTACCATCCCCAGTCAATGTGAGCATGTCTGTGTTGTGGATATCAGTAAAGAATCCTTCTAAATGAAGAAGGGAATGTTTCTCACAGTGGTTAGTGGTTAAAAATTCATAGTATTCTTCCACTATTTGGTATCTTGGTCTTAGGTGAATTTCATGTGACTGGTTGGTGCTCAGAGGCATTTATTTTTGTCTTGTAAGTGGAAAATGTTTCCCTCCAGCTGACAGAGGAAGCGATATGACAAGGAATCTTCAGCATCTTATGCTGACCTAAGTTGAAGATCAAATCTGGAGTACTTCCAGTATATCTAAGTCACGATAGGTTGATGTCTAGATTTCACAGATGAAGTGAATGTATTCAAGGATTTCGCCTAATGTTTTCTCTTTGGTTGATCCTTGAAGGTAATAGAATGACTATTTGTCTCTGAATTTATCAATGGCATTTTAAATGAGGTGAGTTTGAACTGATTCAAGTATGTCATTCACGTTTCTATGATGAAATTTGAAAATAAGGCAGTGCAATAATTGTAAATGCGCAGGAAGTAAAGAGTTTGCAGTCTCAATATAATGATAAGAAAAATGAAGTAGAGACCTTGGCTGTCCAGTTTGGTATTTTGTGGAATGGCTGTTTTGGACTTTCTCACTCTGCCTATTGTTTAGAGTTCTTCAGGAATTGAAATATAGTTCATATGTGTAGTTCTTTCCATGTAGCTACAATTGTGCAGCAAAACCTATGGTAATTAATTTCCTATTGCTCCATCATTTTTTATATGAATTTAATAATTAGTTTTTCAGATGAATGTAGCACCTTTCCATAAACTGTGTATCATTTCTTCCATGCACATTGACAGTATTGTAAGTCCATGCTACTCTTAAAAAGATAATGGCTTTCTGAAGCTCTTGTCTGCCGTCATCCATGAGCTGATCTAAGAAAGAATGTTCAAAAACCATGGAGATCTTTGTGCATTTCTCTTGAAGAGAATTTTTAAATTGTCTTACTGGCATGCATGTATTGCATCAATATTTTAAGAGTTGCAAGTTTATATGCAAAATTGTTAGAAAGTACATGTAGGTAGATGGTTTCAATTTGGCATCTTTTCTTTTACTTTTCGTTTACCTAGGAAAACCCAAATGGTGATTTTTACTCTTTGATTAGATCATGAGTAAAAGTACACTGAAAGGTAAGAAAGACCAGTTTGATCTTACTATAGATCTTCATGCAACATGTTTATAGGCAAAAGGAGACAGCATATTCTAGGGTTGTTTAACATACTGTAGATTGTAGAATTTACCAAAGAAAGCAAATGAGAAATTCTAGTGTAGTGTAAATTGTACAATTCCCAGCTCTCAAGAACTAGCCCCTTCTTTCCCCCCCAGAAAAAACCAAACAAACAAACCCAAAAGAATACACCGCAATACAGACTTTGGTCTGCTGTAAGCAGTGGAATAAGGCAATTCTCTATGAAATGTTATCATAATTGTACATTTACATGAGCCAGTCAAGGTGATCTTTGTAGCACATAACACAATCCAGAAATGAAAGTCATGAGAAAGGAATATTTACGGGACAGACCTCATTACTGGAAAGGGTTGTCGTGCTGCATCATAGTTCTTTGCAGTGATGGATACTAAACAGACAAATACTGGATTTATTCTTTATTCATTAAATGCCAAGACTCACAGTTTTCAGGCTGGTTATGAGTACCAACTTAAGCTGGATGGAGTAAGTGTCAGTATTCTGTTATATAGACAAAGTTTTCATGTATTTAGGTGACAAATAATACATTTTACTCTGCTTCCTGTCTTGTTCTGCTCAAAGTTCAGAGTTTATGTGGTCTTCAATTAGTACTTTTTCTCTTAAAATGAGAGTGAGTTACGTGAAGGTTCAATGGTTTAGAGATAACATTAACCAAGATCTCTGTTAACCAAAAAAACCCCGTTTACTCAAAATCAAAACCATGTCAAAGCTCCTTAGAAATACATAATTTCATTCTTGATTTTGAAAGAAAATGCATTGTGCCCATCTTCCAAATACTCTTTCACAAAAGCATTTAAGGTGGACAAATATTAGAAATTTTTTCCATAATGATAGGAAGCATGTTTTGGAATGTTTGTCATATTTTTACATTCTTAATAATGAGAAAAACTTCTGTCTCTCTTTATGATTAAACACAAAATGTATGAATACTTCATATTTGATAGTTTTGAAAAGTAGGCATAAATAGAAGAATTAGTTCTGGAATTCAATTCTATTTCTCAAAGTGTGTTGAAGTTTAGAAAGTAGAATGTTTTTATTTTATGCTTTTCAGATATCTATTAAGTATTACAGTAATGCTAGAAGTGTTTGGAAAGCTGTACTGTAGCCAGAGAGGTTGGGGGGCTACTTTCTTACTTCACAATGTAAATCCAGAGTAACTCAAATTAATGCCTTCCTTGACTAATCTTACGTTTCTGTAAAACAATAAGCTAGACTCTTACGTGGCGTCAGTCAACCCAGGTCAACTGATTTCAGCTAAGCTATTCTGATTTCAGCATTGTCAACGGTCACAGCCCCAGTCAAATTCTTCCTGAGTGGAGAACCACAAGGGAATTGTTTTAGGCTAAAAGTCAATCACATTCAACTGTTCTTGAGCTTCCTCTAGTTGGTTGTCTGCAGCACTCTTTTGATTTTCATTTTTTTCCCTTGCTATTCTGCTTCCTATTCCTGCCTCCTATTCCTGCACAGAAGTGAGATCCTGTTGCTCTGCCACTGTTTCTCACAGCTCTTCTACAGCTTAAAGACAGGTTTTGGACTGTGCTTTACTGCATGATAACTGCAAACATACTATGATTAAAACAGAGAGCTTGTCTGGGGATGGAAGAATACGTAGATGTTCTTCAAATTAAATTTATTTTAGGTAATTTTAAAATTGATTTATACCTGTAATTGTCCAAGATTCTCTTCCCCCAGAAGACAGCTGCTTTTTGGGAACATGGCGTTTCCATCCTCCAAACAGGTTTTATTAACGTAGTCAGAGGGAAGTATCTTTTAAATGTGTGGTGAATTGGCGTGTTCTATTTCTTGTGCTGTAGACACGTAAAACTATGAGTCTATATGTCTTAACAAATTTCTGAAAAGTCTAAGAATAATTCAGTTGTTGATTTTCAGAAAATTAAGTCTTTACGAAAAGAATCAGCATGAAATGTAAACTGGGGTCTAGTACATGCTACATTGTTCTCATGCATGCATCTTCTGGTATTATATTCGAGTAACTGAAAGGAGCAGTGATTCATAGGGCAACTTGTTAGTGGGTTTTTGCACAAACATCAGTACTAGCAGATGGAAATCAACAAGATATTTTCTCACTTCCTTCAAAAATTAGGCAAACAAATGAATACAAGAAGACTATTTCTTGAAGCACATATATGCACATTTGAATTTCCCTTCCTTTGTCTACCTCTCTGCAGCAATTAAGATTTTGAGTCCCTGAGAAATACTTCTTTGGGATTACATTTGTTGTTTGCTGCTAGGTACTGTCTTCTTTGAAAAACCTGTAACAGAGAATTCTTACTGTGCAATGTTACAGGCACGGGCAGATTGCAAAATGGTGCTTATCTTCCCTTGGCATCAGTCTGGAGCCTCATTAATTTGCAGGAGCAGAGGGAATGAATATTTCTAAGGGAGTCTGTATCCTTTCTGGGACTGCCTCACTTGAAGGCTGCTCACAGCCTTGGTTTAGCATCCCTCTACCTCCTTTTCCAGCATTTCCTTGTGTTAGTAAAATGACTCAGCTAGTCAGCACAAACATGCTGTTGTGTTTAGTGCAAACTGTGGTTGTTTACTTAACTTGCCATACAATTTTGTTTGTAGCTTCCATGCAGGTCACTATTTGGACTAAAGCTGTAGGTTAGGTTGACAGGTTCTAGCAGGATGCTTGAGAGCTTCTTATACTCTGGATGCCTGTGTTGAGGGATGCACAAAGTTGTTCTTGCAGTACTATTATCTTAAAATGGTTTTCAAAAGGCACAGGCATGAGCATAATTGCTATAGGAGGAAATACTGGAAGGCAGAATGACCCACACAAGATAAGTGAATTGGCAAGTGAGAAAATCAGGTAGGGAACCCAGCATATTCTTTCTCTTTGTTCAGCCTATTACACTGTCTGCATTTCTAGTGCCTCTGACCAGTCTAAATGTTGGTATGCTGTCATATCACTGTAAGTTGTAAAGCCCTAAGTGGATTTGTCCTTAAGAACATGTGGAATTCTAAAATAATTTGCAATCATTAAAAATAGTTTGCAATCTGAAGAAAATAAAATAATTTCTACTTTTCTATGTGTAAGCTGTTGCTTTAGTAGTACTGTCCTATAGTGAATATTAATTGCAGCTCCTATTGGTAGCTGTTGTTTTTCCAAGTGATCTAAATGATCAGAGGGGTGGAACACTTCTGTGAGGACAGGTTGAGAGAGCGGGGATTGTTCAGCCTGGTGAAGAGAAGACTCAAGGGAGACCGTATTGCAGCCTTTAAGTACTTAAAAGGGGCCTATGAGAAAGATGGGGAGATATTTTTTAGCAGGGCCTGTTGCAATAGGATGAGAGGTGATGGTTTTAAACTAAAAGAGGGGAGATTCAGGCTGGATGTGAGGAAGAAGTTATTACTGCCTACAACAAGGGTGGTAAAATACTGGCACAGGTTGCCCAGAGAGATGGTAGATGTAGCATACCTGGAGACATTCAAGGCCAGACTGGATGTGGTTCTGGGCAACCCAATCTAGTTGAAGATGTCCCTGCTCATTCTAGGGATGTTGGACTAGATAACCGCTGAAGATCCCTTCCAACCCAAACTGTTCTGTGCTTCTGTGATTCTGGAAGTCTTTATTGAATGTAGACACTAAGCACCTAAATCCTCATCTTATCCCTTGTCATATGCTTTCTGATTCTTTAGGTAATATCTTCTCTCATCCCTTGTCAAAAGCCCAGCCCACAGGTGTACAACACATACTCTATAAAATGTTGTGACCATAGTTCATGTTTCAAAAGAGTCATAATAGCTAGAAAAATGTCCTAGTTACTCTAATACCAACTAAATGGAAAACAAAAAAAGTAGTATTTTGAGATTCAGTTACTGTAAGCCTTTTACTGCACTCAGTTAAAAAAATATTCCTCTGTCAAATGAAGGTCAGGATTTTTCTCTGCATGTATAAATTGAGTTTCATTTGACCTAATATGTCAAAATTATAAGTAATTTTGAAAATAGCTTTTGCCTTAAATAGAATGACCTCAGCTGATTGTTTCAGTACTGTCTTCTTATTGCAGCAGGGAGAGGCTTCTTTTTTTTTGATTTTTTTTTTTTTTAAATACATATACAGCTGGCAGACCTATACTGTTCTGCACAAGCACATTTCCTTTACAGCTGATACCATTTGCGTATACTCCTAGTCATGGTTTAAATTCACAAGTAATAGAACATTTCAGAAATAGTAAATGGAGCTTTTCTGATGATTTATGAAAGACATGGTTTCCAGCATTTCATTGATCTTGGAGGAGTGTAAGCGTGATGTTCTCATTATGGTCTCCTGGAGAGAAGGTAGTTAACTGTGGTTTTCAAACAATACTTTTTAACTTATGGTATCACAAGTGAGCAGGCTTTGCTTAAAAAAAACCCAAAAATTATTTTTAAAACCTGATACTGCATCTTTTGATCATGTATTTCCACATACCAT
Organism: Nestor notabilis; assembly: GCF_000696875.1. Taxonomy (NCBI): domain Eukaryota; kingdom Metazoa; phylum Chordata; class Aves; order Psittaciformes; family Psittacidae; genus Nestor; species Nestor notabilis. The sequence continues at coordinate 21,383 of NW_009935860.1, read as the reverse complement.
TTTCAGTTAAAACATCAGCTGTAAGAACATTTGTTACCATAAATGTGCTTCCATCTAAACTGTTTACTAGAAGGCAGTTTCCAATAAAATGCTGACATTGCAAGCTCTAAACAGAACTCCCTTAAAGCCTTTTGTCAAATTGTTTTAGGGGGATGGTACAAATATGGGATATTATAAATTTCTAACTTTGGTAATAGTGTTGCAAAGATAAAAACAATAGCAGAAAATTGAGGCGCCATGAGGTCTTCATTGTGTTGCAGAGGATCTAAATAGCATGGATACAAATAATGACCAGTAAGGAATCAGACAAACTTCTACACAATAAAGACCACAAAACAAAATGAAGTGAAAGAACATGTCTTCCTTCCAACTTAGCAAAATGCCAAAGATAGATTTATTTACTTTTCTAATGTGAAAGCTGTAGATCCTTAATAAAAAGGACTTGGCCTTTTCCTCCAAAACTTGCCCCCAGGGGCAAAGGCTTAGTCCAGCCCTATCCATTAAGATATACAACAGAAATAGGAAATAGGCAGGCTATCACTGTCAGCGGAGGTTAATGCTAGAAGTACTGGACCTGAAAGCTTAGGGCCTGTTACCAATGAACAAGAAGCTGAAGAAGTTGCACAGAACATGGGCAGCACAACTGCAGAAGTAAACTTCAGAAGTCTGTTTCCCTGTGCTTTCACATCTGTATCTATCTGCTGTCCCTCTTCTTATCCAGCAAATCGGTCTGTTATAGTCTTCTGCAGCTGCCCTTCACCTAACTAGCTAGGGGATAGGTTAACAGTTTGTGGAGAACCAGAGTGAACTCTCTTATGCTGAACTGTATGCGGCTGTGGCTGAACTCCTCGGGGCACTTGATATTGGTAATTTAAAGCTAGTTCAGGTAGATATGTGCTGCAGAACAGGAGCCCTTGCAATGTAAGCTGTGTAGGCAGGGTTAGTCTTTCTGCCTCTCTAAGGCTTCTTGTGGCTAGACAGGTTAGGTTTACTGAACCCTGCACTGTTTCTGTAGAGGAAGGGAAGGGAGGGAAGAGGTGCTGCTGCTTTGTTTTCAGTTGGGTGTATTTGGTTTAACAAGGATAAAGAAGCAAGGGAAGTCTGTTCCCTCCCTTCTAAGCCCTCCACATTGTCAGAACTGAACCCTGCAGCATGCGTCTTTTTCTGGAAGATTCTGACAGCGGTTTATGTTGTTTATACTCATTAGAAAGTGGGTTTTGTTTGTTTGTTTCTTCTCTTCTGTTGAGGCACAGTTGTGGAAGAACTGCACTTAAGACAGTTACAAGTCAATACTGTAGGTTGTTCAGTTGCTGACATTTCAAGGGGACAGTAGAGATTTCTGATTGGTCAAGGAAAACAGGAATCCGTAAGCACTGGGGCCTGTCATTTATAGTGTGTATGACCTTTGACATACTTTTTTGGTAACAGATTTCTCCGAAAGAGAAGTAGGCTGAAAGTAGGTGGTAGGCCAGAACTACCTCTACAAAGGATGGAGTATAGAACCTATGTATAGGTCCTGCCCTTGACAGGCATGAGATTTGGGCTTGTGAGAACTCCCTGAAGTTCAACAAGGCCAAGTGCAAGGTCCTGCGACTGGGTCAGAGAAACTCCAAACACAAATATAGGCTGGACAGAGAAGGGGTTGAGAGCAGCCCTGAAGAGAAAGACTTGGGGGTGTTAGTCGATGAGAAGCTGAACATGAGTTGGCAATGTGCGCTTGCAGCCCAGAAAGCCAACTGTATCCTGGGCTGCATCAAGAGGACCATGACCAGGAGGTCAAAAGAAGTGATTCTCCCCTTCTACTCTGTTCTTGTGAGACCCCACCTGCAGTACTGCATCTAGCTCTGGGGCCTCCAACATATGAAGGATGTGGACAAGCTGAGAGACCTGTGGTTTTCAGCCTGGAGGAGAAAGCTCTGGGTAGACATTATAGCAGCCTTCAAGTACCTTAAGGGGCCCTACAAGAAATGCAGAGATGGACTTTTTACAAGGGCAGGTAATGAAAAGATAAAGGGGAATGCCTTTAAACTGCAAGAGGGGAGATTGAGATTAGATATTAGGAAAAAATTCTTCACTATGAGGGTGGTGAAGCACTGGCACAGGTTGCCCAGGGAAGTTCTGGTTGCCCCATCGCTGGCAGTGTTCAAGGCCAGATTGGATGGGGCTTTGAGCAACCTGGTCTAGTGGAAGGTGTCCATGCCCGTAGTAGTGGGTTTGGAGCTAGATGCGCTTTAAGGTCCCTTCCTACCCAAACCATTCCATGATTCTGTTATAGCAGAGGGGGTGGGGATTTGGTAGTCCTGTCTTGCAGAGGGAAATGTAGGAGGCATGCTTACAGAATGAGACAAGCAGAGAGTAGCAAGATGATTTTTGTAATGTGTGTGCATACATCTGTTGTTTGGAACATTTTAGCATAATACGCACTCAGGTTGGATATTGATGAAAAATGTTTTAAGTAAAGAAATACTATTTGAAATTGCCACTTTAAAATTCTGTTGGCCGAAGTCACCCATACCTTGAGATGTACACCTAGCCCTCCACTGAACATTGTGACCAGCATTTTTTTTTGATAGTCATTACTAGTGTCTTTAAATTTGTTTCTTTTGTTGTAAATATTATTGTCCTGGATGCCATGAGGAATTCGGAGTGGGAGCACAGGCAGTAGGACAGACAGACTGGATGAGGAGAAGCAACCACAGCAAGTTTCTTCCAGTGAAGGAATAGCTGTAGTCGTTAAACTTTCCAGGTTAGAAGTGTTCTCTGGCAGATCTCCAAGCTTGCTGCCACACAGAATTTGCAAAAATGGCAAGAGCATTGTAAGCTTTGAGTTTTTGCCCTGTGAGTTGGTTTACCCCTGTCGTGGTTTAAGCCCAGCCAGCAACTTGGAACCACGTAGCTGCTCCCTCACTCCCCCTGCCTCTTTCTTCCTCCCCCCGCTCCTGGAGGGATGGGGAGGAGAATCGGAGGAATGTAACTCCCACGGGTTGAGATAACAGCTCTCCAGTAACTAAGGTATAATACAAACCACTACTGCTACCAATAATAATGATAAGAGGAATAACAAGGGAAAAGGACACAACCGCTCACCACCCACCGACCGATACCCAGCCCGACCCGAGCAGCAATCTGGGCCTTCCGGGTAACTCCCCCCAGTTTATATGCTGGGCATGACGTGCTGTGGTATGGAATACCCCTTTGGCCAGTTTGGGTCAGGTGTCCTGCCTCTGCTTCCTCCTGGCTTCCCCTCCTCTCTGGCAGAGCATGAGACTGAGAAAGTCCTTGGTCAGAGTAAACATTACTTAGCAACAACTAAAAACATCGGTGTTATCAGCATTGTTCCCAGGCTGAGAGGGAGCTGGGTTCACTACTTAATCTGCAAAAGACTTCCTATGGAGATTTCTAGAGTAACCTAATCTAAGCCATTCATGTAGCTTTTACAACACATACAATTTTGCTTTCATATGACATGCTCTTTCACAGCAAGATCATGGTAATAATGACCTGTATGTAAAGGAACACCTCATACACTGAGGGCAGAACAATCTTTAAAGTGCTTTTGTGGAATAGCTAGCCATAGAGATCTCATTTAATTTCACTTCATAAACTTTTGGTTTTGTTAAAAGTACTGTAGCTCAGATGTGTATTCAGTAGCTGTAAATGCTTCATTAACTACAGTGTTCACATGTAGCTTCTGAAGATTGATTTTTCTTGTGACATTGCTAGGATTTGTTTATTTAGTATAATCTGAACTATGTAGAAGTGTGGAAAAGCAGAAGTTCCTTAGAAGTGACATCCATATGATAGTACAGTATATCTGGTACAAAGATACCTTTAATACACAAGATTTGTTTAAATCATCAGAGAAATTTTGACTTCTACAGTCTACAGAATAAAATCTGCTTTTGTCAGTGAGTTACATGTCCACAAGTATAGCAAAGCAGAACCTGATTAGATGTGACTCACAATAAATAAAAAAAGAAAACAAACAAAAAACCCAAACCCCAAAATAAACGAATAGAATTTTAGTCTACCTCGTGTCATAAAATGTCAAATGAATTATGCATGCTTGGTGCAGTTTCTCAGGAAAGCAGAATTTAGGACTACAGTATGTGTGCTCAGTCATCAAATCCAGATGTTTGTTATTGCAAGCCTCAATTTTATTCCTCTTCTAGATATCTTAAATTCAGTTTTAAAAATCAGTATGATTCTTCTAAAGAGTCTCATGTTTGCCTCGAGACCAGTGAGCTAGGTTTTCACACTAAGACAGCCAAACCTTTGTTTTCAAGCTGTGTTGTCAGGCACAAAAGAACTATGTTACAACACATGAGATTGTTTTATTTAATTATTTTATTTAATGTGTTTAAAGCTTAGTTAATCTCAACAGTAGTAGGGTAACACAGAATAAATCTCTGAATGGACTTTTGATGGCAATTTCATAATCACTGACCTTACTTTTAATTACTAACCACTTATCATACTTAAAATCCAAGTCTTCTTTAAACAATTGATCAAGGACTTACTCCTTCAGGCAATTTTATTTTATTTTATTTTATTTTATTTTATTTTATTTTATTTCATTTTATTTTATTAACTATTGCATCTCTTCAGACCCATGTCTAATTCTGGTTGCACATTCCAGTTCAGATACAGTCAGTTACGCTTTTTCTTGTCTGGGTAACATGCTGTGATTGTTCTTAACATGTTTAATTCCCAGCAGAGTCAACTACATGCTCAGTTGCCGAATTTGGTCTTGACTGCAGTAAGTGGTCCTGTAATATATATGCAGTATCATCCATAGTTTTTCTTAATTTCAGGTATAACCATATCTCTTCTGTGAAAATTTAATATAGAATTGTAATTTTCTACAGAATATACAACTTCACCTCTAGGTAAATTTTTGTATTTATTTTGTATTGTTTTCTGTGTTGAGTCACAACTTATCTGAGGTATTTAAAATTCTGTCTTAAAAGGATTTAAAATATAGAGAAGAATTTTAACATTAAACTGAATGGCATTTGAAAGATTGGTGCTTGGAGCTGTAACTTCAATTTCTTTTACAGGTAAAACTCCTGTGTCCATTAGAAAAGGGCGTTCCCAAGTAAGGACAAAGGAATCTGTAATATTATACAGCATGTATTTGCTTTGTGTTAAAGCAAAGAGCAGGAAATTGGAAGCTGATTATCACAATAATTTGTGTTTATCTTGTGAGTAGTATGTACCTTCTAACATAACGTATGAATCTTTCAGCTGTGCATGCCAGATTCAAAAGTGGAGTATCAGTGAAACATCAGAGTAATATTGCTATGGTACACAAGAGATGCTCATATTAAGGCTAGGGAAGAATGGTGAGAATACAAAGCATAGGATAGAACTGGGCATGGCTTAAGTAAGCTTAGGTCTCTGCTGACAAATATTTTTTCACCAGGAGAAAATTTACAGTTTTAGCTAAACAGACTGCAAGAGATAAATGAATTATTTAGTGATCCTCTCACTGCATTGAACAGTTAATTATATGCTTAGTAATTTTATTAATCCAGAGTGTTGAAAGACTGAATCAGGCCCATTGTCTCTTGGATTTTACAACTTCAAAGCTCATCTTTTGTAGCTTGTTTTTATGTGAAAAGCATTTAGATGAAATCTTGCATACATTCATAATAAAATAGTGTGGGTTGCCAACTGTAAATAATTGTGCCTCGGTAATCAGTTTTTCTATATGCTGCAATACTGATACATACCCTGTATTAGTTTATATAAAGAATTGCTCCTCATGTCATGTATCATGCATGCAGATTTGGTGTCAAGCACTACAAATTAAAAAAAAAAAAACAATCCAAACTACATGGCTGTAAAGTAAGGTATGCCAGGCGTTTCTCTATTAGTCTTGTGTTTAGCTTTTGGTAGATATCCTTGTGTCTAGTATTTACATCCCTTCAAAAGAAATGTTTGCAATGTTATATTCAAATAGTCAACCTTGTATAGTAGTTTGCACTGAAAAATTACAGTGATCTTTTATTGGAAGTTGTTTTCAAAATAAGAGACCAGGTAGCTCCTTGTGACTAATGCATCAGTTTCTATGTCCCATAGCTAAATCATGCAAAAAAAACCATCAGCATAATGGAGTTAGATAGACCAGGTAGTGAATGCATACTTTTCTCTGGATTTTGAAGAATGGGATGGGTAGCCATTGATACATGGGTCCTTTAACTGAGGAGGAAACAAAAGGAGCTCCATATATGCAGAGACAACTATGGATGATCCATACATTTGAATCTAACTGTTATCAAAATATAAGGAAAAGTGCCTCAGAAGTAAAAACAAGAAGGAGCAGAGGAACATGGCCAAGACTCACTCTTCATAGAAATACATTTGGGCAGATTTTCTGTTTGAATCCATATCATAGCTCCCTTTTGTGATACTTAAATGGCAACAAGTTCTGTATTTCTCTTCTGAGTCAGTATTGAAGGTTTTATGTTCTCAGGATGATTGTGTCCTAGCTTGAATAAAACGTGAGTTTCTTATCAAGTAAGTCATCCTTTACTCAGCCTGCTGAAGCAGGGACTTGTCAAGTGAGGTGAGATACAGGAGCCTCCTCTAGTTCTCAGTTATCTTACATCTTGCAGACTTTTCAAAGGTAGTTCTGGTAATGGTTGAAGAAGAAAGACCTGATACTCTCGGCTTTTCTAGCTTCCTTTCATGGGGTTCAAACTTCTTTAGGACCATCCCAAGAAACTCAAAAGAATTTCTGAGTTGCAAACAGTTTGCAAGAAGAGATACGGTCTTGAGTAAATGCATCAGGCACAGGTACAGATTGGACCACTGATCAGTTAGCACTGTTTCTTACTTAGGCAGCATAAGAACTTTCATCATGTGTGCTTCTATAGCACATAGCAATATATGCTTAGTTACACTAATGAAGATGGAATACGGGATGGATATCTGGAGATAACAGTAGTAATTTTAAATACTTTTAGCTGAAAAGAGGTGTGATAGAATACTCAAGATAGCTTTGCCTTTGTTCTCATTTATAAGAGAGATAATAGTTAAGCTAGCCAACCACATCTAGACAACGTTTTCTGTATAAAGGACCAGTTAGCTATTTAGTTCACTTTTCCTAGAAGGTGTGCTACTGGTGTCTGCTAAGATCTCCAAAGATCAGTCATTTTTTTTATAGTGCATCTCTGTCATAGTGAAACAAAATTGCAATTTCTTCACATAAAAAACTTTAAGGTCACAAACTTTAAAACTTTGGCCATAGGGTAAGAAATTATTCTAAGGAATCAAAAACCCAAAAAGCAAATGGATTTTTCAATCCTCTTAGCGGGCTTTTGTCTCACACAAAAGAGAAGATGGATTATGTCATACTTCAAAAGAAGAAAAAAGTGTCCTAAATATTTTTTAAGAGAGGTCTCAACAACAGCAAAATAATAATTTTCATATCAGTTTTATGTTATTATCTCATAAAAGCATTGAGAAGTATTTTACAGGAATCACTCCAATTGCAGAAAGCAAGGCAATGTGTATCTGGGCTGAAGTACTGTTTGTTAAGGAACAAGTTTGTGCTTCTACCAGTGTCATTTCCATAGCATGGGTATAATGAAGTAAATTCAAAAGAAGGCATGGCAGCTTTGTTTTCCTCATATTTTGTTGTAGAAATAAAAACAGTTCTCAAGAAGGTGTCTAAGAGTGAAAATTATGTGGTCTCATGAGTGATTTCACATCAGTTTGTTGCACAGCGGATAGTACCAAGACAAGGGGAAGAAGGGACTAGAAATTAAGTTATAGGGAAAGCAGTTTAATAGGGTATCATCCTGGAATCTTTCTAAGACCAGGAAAAGTACTGGTGATACATTATGAGTAGATCAAATTGGTAAGAGGAGTTGATGTTACACAAGGCTTGGAAGCATATTTAAAAAAATAATTATTTGATCGAATGGGTCAAGGTTGATTTAAAGGCATTGCAATATGCATAGATGTACAGAACATGGAGGGCAACTTCAGCAACTTGCACATTTATGAATGTGAGAATTGAAACCCAGGTGTCAGGAAGGCAAGAAGAGGGATAAGCACCTGGGTGGATATTTGCACTATTTGGATGGAGTAATGTAATTCTTTATTACCTCTAGTTTATATTTTACTCTGTGATGCTAATATATTTTGATCCAAGTGTAAGTGTACAGAATGGAAGGCTTATAGTATTCTAGAACATCCTAAAGCAAACTCACACTTCACAGCAATGAAAGCAATTTTGACAACCAGTTGGAGCATCTTATGTTGCAGGGTAACATCTATTCGTCACATTTCTTACATGGAAAGTCAGATTTTCTCAGAATTAGAACCAGAGATGAGACAGTTTTAAAAACACAGTATTTGCATTAAAATTAGGAGTGCAGTAAGTATTTTCTAGCTGTGGGGTTTATTTACAAATTACAGAAAACATTTTATCATCTTGAAATGACATATGTGCTCAAGTTTTAAGTTCACGATGTTTTTTTTAAGTTTATAGAAGTTATGTAGAATTTCCATTTAGAAAACAGAGACTATCTTAAAACTGATCTCTAAAACTAAGGGAACTTTTTAAGTACCTATATGGTATGTAGTTCCCCTGGAAGTCTAAAGCTTACCCTTACAGTATTTTCATAAATACCCTATCAGTATTTTCATAAACATGCTGTTATGTACACTATGCTTCCTATTTCCTTGGGCCAGGGCCCTTGACATTAAATGATAAGGCTTTTTTAAATATACTTTAAAATAAAACATTGCATTTTTTAAATGTGTTCCAGACATTTAAAATATTTTAAAATCAACCAAGCTTTTCTGTACCTTATTTTTATAAAAGTGTGTTTAAAAGAGTGCTTACATTAAATAGAAAAGAGGCAATTTAAACTATTGGCAGTGGCAAGAAAGTATATGATAATAAAGCTGTAATAAATTATTAGAAAAGGTCATCTTATAAAATGAGATCAGTTTGTGTTTCTTAATGCTAGCAAGTATTCAAATTGCAATTTCTTGTACTACTCTGATATTCTTGGCGAACTAGAATTTCACTTGCCTTTTGGCAAGGGTACCTCCCTTTGAATTAAGTTTATAGTCTGTGATTCCTGCTCTTCCTTCTAAAGTCATACTATAGCAGAATCTTCAGTTTGCAAGCTTCTAAAAGGTTTTGCACAAAGTGTTTATACGGGGCTAGAAAATCAACTTGGTCCTCTCTTTCTGTGAAAGGTAACTGTTTTTAAATACTTGTCACAGTAAGTCTATGCCACCTATTTCTTACAGATTTTTGAATGGACAAATACCAAACATGAGTCATCCGATACTAATCAGGCTTCTTAATCATCTAAGATATTTGTTGCCTAGGAGTTTCATTTCTCAAAAAATGTTCTAGCATTAAATACCTAGGCCTGATAATAATTTTCCCATGTTAGCCATTTTGACAATGGAACATTTATTTTTAAATGCATCTGAAGAATAATTGTTCTCTTTGAAGAACTTCACAGAGAATTTTCCACTTTCAAGAATGCCTCCATTTCTCAGACTTTTCTGTGGCACTGTTCAACACTTCATATCTCAGATGTTTATAGTGGTCCTACATACTTCCTGCCTGGTTCAAGATCTACCGAATGCTCTGACACAGGGTTAGTTTCCAGCACCTGAACAGAACTTGACCCAAACTGAAAACAACAAGAAAGAAAAATGTATTTTAGAAAGGGCTAATTCTGTATTACTTTTGCTTGTTTCAAAGAATACTATCTGTGGGGAGCAATGAAATGCCAGGAAGGATCGTTCTCTTCAAAGTTCATTCTGTCAATTTTTCAGTTTTTATACACTGTTGCGCTGAGCTACATATGCACTTATCCCTTCCTGGGCATGCTAACTCAAGAAACCATTCACACTCTTTTGATTAACTCGGGGAAAAGCATTTACACAAGCATTTAATCCACTGAACTGATAAAGGCACTTACGTGAAACAAATGCTCCAGTCCCTTTTCTGTTGAGCTCAGTTCAGCTTTCTTTGCAACAGCTGTGGTCAGTCACTCCCTACGTTCTTCCCTCAGCTTCATAAGCACGTAGTCCTTGCACATCTTATCTGACCCTTCTTCTGGTTTAGGGATTTATTGGCCAAACACAAAAAAATAATGTTTTTTGGTTTTTTTTAGTCAGTTTGTGGAAGTAAGGCAGATGTGGAAAAGAAACATGAAATGTAGGCTAAATAAGGATCAAAAGAGCAGGAAAAAAGTGTAATGTATGTACATAGAAATGGAAAGATAATTAGTCAAAGGAATAGATACAACCTTCATACCATGTGCACCACCTTATAACACTTTATACAACTGTAGGTGCAAATCTGGAGTAGTGGTGTATGTGATTGCAAAGGTAAATAAGTTAAAGGAAAATGTATGATTGGGTTTACCAGATTTTTGAGTTGTTGTTATGATCCATTAATAGCAGTCTTTCCTTAACTTCTAGGTTAGGGTTCATTGTATTGAAGAAGAGCATAATTCAAGCTCCGCTTTTTTCCATCTAGCATAATGTTTTAAAAGATGTTTCTTCTGAATGGTCTTTCCTTTGCTTTATATGTATATAAGAAAGTAATGGACAATAATAAAAACTCTTGTTTGTAAAGGGTAAATTCTCATTTCTGTTTTGCTACAGCTAGACCCAAGGTGAGAAGTGCTATATGCTTAGGTATCATGAGAACTGGAAATGGCTAGTTCACACAACTAGCTTTCCCTCTTTTTTTTGCCCCAAGAACAGCCTTGGTCTGCAGAAGGTGTTGATAGAGAAAGGTACAAAAACAGCCTGAAAGACTGCAAAACAGTGTTGTCATATTGACCACCTATAAAGCAAAAGTAGATGTAGAACAAGATAAACACTGAAAGCAAGTTTGAGTTGTTAAAAATACTTCCCGTGGTGCGCTGCAGTTTCTGTTGCTGTCATGTCCACATCGTGTCTGTAGAGTAGCAACGGTTTAGTCAACATAAGGAAACAGAGTTTTATGGTAGGAAATGGACACCAATTCTTAATCTGAAGCATGTGATACTAATTTGAAGTAAACTGCATATCTGTTATGATTGTCAAATACATCAGTGAAAAGCATATCCTCAAGATGAATTTATTTATGCTTGTATTTGGTGAAAACTGTTCTGAAATGGCTGGCGCTCAGCTTGAAACCTGTTTCTGGATTTTAAGTAACACTCTTCCACTTTACTTTGGAAAGCCTCATCCAATTTTGTTGCCAAAGAAGTGAGGTGTCTCCTTTTCAAAGTCACGTCTTATTTTATTGTGTACAGCAGAGTTCCATGAAGCTTTTATAACGCACTCTGATAATTTATCTACGTAATTTAAGGACTGAAAGCCTTTATTGTGTAAGCCCTAAAAATAGACTTTTCTACTTCTGTTCAAAAGTTAAACTTATAAATGTAGATCAAGATTATTAATTTTCTATGACATGTAAAACAAACATCTAGAAAATTTTGTTGCAAATCATGCCAATAGGAAGAGTAATAGATCAAATTAGTTCAATTTCTTGTAAGACTGACTTATTGCTTAGAAAGATTAAGTTTGATTTTTATTTTATATTAATAGCATGAGAAAATATGAAGCAAAGAAAAGCTTTAGAACATACTACTCCATATGCTGTGACTTTTTACATTTTCTTCTAAAAGGAATGACTTAGGACCTCTACAACATCAATATACACAATCTAATCAAGGTTTTTTCTGTTTCTAGATTCCAGGTGCAAAAGTCAAATGGGAGGAAAGAAAGTTGTTGGCTTTTCTTTTTCAATTTATGGCTTTTTTTTTTGTTTCATTTTCCAGTATGCAATTTTCTTTTGCATCTTTGTCTGTTTATGCATATTTTTATGGACAGATTTTCCACTAGGTGGTGTTGCCTTTAGTTAAAAAAAAAAAGGCAGTTAGAAGATTTTAAAACTATAGGAGCTGTACACAGTGGCCATTTTACAGTGTATTGTTGCTTTAAAGTTTTTCCTTACATTTTACAGATTTCTTTTTCATATATTGCTTTGAAGTTTAAAAAAAAAGAAAGACATGGGAATACATCTGTGTATTCATCTTGAGAGAACTGTTTTCCATGTGGGTTGCATTTTAGAAGAAGATTATTATCTTCCAGAAGTTCTGCCATCCCATCCCTATAATAAGACATAAAACATCTGTGGACTGTTCATTCGTAGACTGAAAGAACTAAGGATCTAAAACTGTACAATCACATATTCAGAAGTTTTTCATGGGTATATGGCAAACATTGTATGGCCTCCCCATTTTTAGATTTTCCTCTTCACTCTAAGGATTAAAGTGCATCAGTTTGCTTAGTAATCTATTCTGAAACATAAAAATCACATACTTGGGTACTGGTAAGATTTTTCTGGAAGCATTAGTTTTTCTGAGATGTACATAAATCATAAACTAACAAAACTGGTGAGTAAAATTTGAGTTATGTTTTCGTAAAATGCAGCAAAAATTGATTTCTTTTTATCTCATTATTTTTTCCTAAAGTCTTGCAGTTGTGTGTGTGCATTTGTGTATATACACACACGCAGACAGGTATAGTTAACATCTAACTGTGAAAAGAAAAAGTGGATATTCTAGGCTTTTCTCTTTGCATTAAGATTCCTGTTAACTGTGGTGTTTTGATTGCTCTGTGTTTAAGGGCCGCTGATTCACTGGTGACTGACAAGATTTGTTTCTCGTGGAAGTTGGTGTCTGGGACGCAATTCAGAGGAGCTTGTGTTAATTAGGCTCTTAAGCATCAGCTCTGTGGAAAGCTTTTTTCTCTTATTTCTTAAGAAAAGCACCTGGGCTGCTAAAAAATAATTTCTTAGATTAGTAATCAGGTTCAGTTAAGTACTACCATTTAGTAACCAAGTTCAGTTAAGAACTACCATTTATGGTCACAGGCCCATTTATTTGCCAGTTCAAATTTAAAATACTTACGTTTGAATCCAAAGCCAGACATACTTGAGCATTGTGTGTTTCTATTGAAGTGGCTTGCTCAGTTTGTGCCTCACCCATAATTCAAACTAAGGTCATGGTATCAGTGTATTGCTGCATGTCACCTTTGAAGGTGGTTGTGATTGAAATCATCATGAGTTTTTCTGTATGTTTTCTATTCATTTATGTCTTACCTATATTTATTTCATCAGTGTCTTAAACTATTGTTTGTGAAACTTGGTGTGGACACTTCTATATATAAATACTACTTTTGTTCATAGTCTATGCGTAAGCAATATCAATTGTGGGTGTACTGATTTAGAAAAAATAGATCCATCATGCATGAAGTTCATGAACAGTTGCAATGTTCCTGAAGTTATATCTAATATATGGATTTATGTTATATCTAATGTGCATTCAATAGTAATAGTGTGCTCCATTATTTTACCTAGATGACAGGGAATGCAGTAGGCACTGGAAATCTGTTCTGTTCTACTGGTTTTGATCTTGGTCAAATTTGACAAGTTTTATTGCTGGATAGATACCATAACAAAGAACATACTGTCCCTAGACTCCTGAGAATACAACATACTTCTTCATTAAAAAATGCTTTCAAAGGGAAATACTTTTTTGTTTGTTTGTTGCTGAACTGTGATGTATGAACATATGCTCTCTTCAGTTCTTTCAGTTTCTTTTTTCAAGTGTTGGGAACAGAACATATGTATGTGGATTTCATAGAAATTTTGATTTCATCTGGACTGGAAATTCCAGTCTTCATCAATAGTAGAAGGAATATCTGGGTGATCCCCTATCCCTCTTCATCAAAGAATATGTTACAGGAATTTTGTTCATTATTTTTTATGGTCATTATTGTCTTAGAATGTAGGAAAAAAACAAACAACTCTGTTGGGCAGAACATTACTGTTCCCAAAACAGAGAGCTGTGACATAGCTCATGAATGTGTAGAGACGATAACCAGGTAATACCAGCGGACTTAACTGGTGGTGTGTAGAAGGGTGTCTTTCTCTTTTAAAATCATCTAAAATTAGCAAGTAGATTTTGAAGTAAGTGAGGGAGGGGATTCAGAATAAGCATATAGCTAATGGTGCGACAAACCAAGTTTGAAAGTGTTGTGAAACCAAGGAAGGTCAGAGAAAAAGAAATTAAAAGGGGCTAAGTAAGTAATCTGTGTGATTTCAGAATATTAGCTCTATTTTATTGGATCACTATAAAAAGAGAAATAATAACCATTCTCTGGCCTTTTGGAATGCAGTTTTACAAATACAAACACACTATGATGATCATATACAAAGATGATCAGAGGGCAGCAGCACCTCTCCTATGAAGATAGATTGAGGGAAAGAACTGGGGCTGTTCAGCCTGGAGAAGAGAAGGCTTCAGGGAGATCTTTCAGCAGTCTTCCAGTACCTAAAGGGGGCGTACAAGAAGTATGGAGATGGACTTTTTACAAGGGCATGTAGTGAAAAGATAAAGAGGAATGCCTTTAAGCTGAAAGAGAGGAGATTTAGGTTAGGTATTAGGAAAAAAATTCTTCACTATGAGAGTGCGGAGACACTGGCACAGGTTGCCCAGAGAAGTTGTGGTTGCCTCATCCCTGGCAGTGTTCAAGGCCAGGCTGGACTGGACTTTGAGCAACCTGGTCTAGTGGAAGGTGTCCCTGCCCATGGCAGGTGTGTTGGAACTAGATGATCTCTAAGGTCTCTTCCAACCCAAGCCATTCTGTGATTCTATATTTGAATCATACTTACATGTATGGTCACTATAAGAAAGAGCAATGATTGGATATCTGGGTGCATATTTCTTAACGTGATTTTGTTGGTTTGTTGTTTTTTTTTTCTTTACTGTGGATTTTTCATTCCTGCAGGCAGTGCTGACGGTAGCCTTTTAATATGGGTACTGGATTTATGTTATGGGCAGTAGGCCATGAATGAGTAACAAAGCTAACAAATTTGTTTGGATACCTTAGATGGTAACTTGGTTTTGTATATCTCTGTGAGCTGAAGCACAGATTTTCAACAGAAAAAATGTGTTCCTAACTTGAAACAATGAATAGTTTGATGGTTTGTTGAGGATGTTCATTAAGGTACCAGAAGGGTTTAAAGAAAATTTCTCATATTAAATAGAGTGAAATATTTGTCTCTGTGAATAGCAGTAATGGTAATAGTAATGAACTACTGCCGTGACTTTGCGAAAGTTCTACTTTTCTGAAGTAGCATTTATTTCTTTTGAATATATACATCTTTGATAAGAAAATGTAGTTCCTTATGTTGTTCTTCTAGGGCTTAGTGGTAAAGCTTTACTCTCTTAATTGATATTGCATGTATTTTCTTCAGAGTTAACTTGAGAAATTGGTACCTACGGAACAAAATAATTTGAATATTTTATATTTGACATGTATTCATCCAGTGGTATTTTTTGTAATAAAACACAGCTTTGCTTATAGATAAATAACAGGGTCCTTTCTTGAATTGTCAGTGAAATGCTGTTACTGCTTTCTAGACAACACTTTTTACATACTAAGTGTTAGAATTTGAAGTTCTGTGTTGAGACCATGGGGTTCACTAGGAATAACTTAATCATAACAAGAGAGCAATTGTTCATTGCTTTGTTTTTTTGTTATTTTGGTTTGGTTTTTTTTCCCCTTGTGAATTTTACCTTGGAGCTGTTCCAGCCGTATTAATAAGCTACAGGAAGCTGCAGTGAATATGCATATATTTAAAAAAGAAATTCCTCCTCCTTTTACCTAATGCAGAGACAACTAAGCAAGAGCAGCTGCTTACTGAAGTCAGTTTCTTTTTCTCTACATGTGAAATTAATAACCAATGACAAGATATGAAACTAGTTCATGGCTAGTACTTGGCTGATTTACATCCAGTAGCTGTTGTTGGATGTGGCTTTCACATATGAGGTTTACTTTGTGTAATAGGGTAAAAGTCATAAAGCATTAATTGCACGGGATGCTTTTGGACATTTTTAGAATCAGAAATTTGATTAAATGAAATACAGGTCTTTTGTTTTGTATGGTACACTTAAGTAGGTCAAACATAATCAGTTCCCTTCAAGGAATGCAAAACATAAAAACATTAGTGGTGATACAGATACTGAGTACTGTTTAGAATGCCTACTACTGCTGCTTCCGCAGAGTAGGTATGAAACTTGCTATATGCATAGTTCTTCGGGATCAAACTGGGGGGCAGTCAGATAGTGGACAGCAACTAATAGTGTGCATGTCGTTGTATGGAAAGACATTGCTAATGTACTTGAACTGCCATTTTAGAGGCCAAAAGAAGGTTAGGGGACT
>NW_009935860.1:0-5080 GCF_000696875.1 Nestor notabilis | reverse complement strand
AGAAAACTAGAGAGCGTCAGGCAGTTTTCTGTTAGTACTCATTAACAGTCAAAAGGAGGTCGGAGATTTCTCTTTCTGTAGATCCCAGCAAGTATGTTTTGTCCAGCTGAGGATACCCATCATCAGTAGCTGTCCTGGTTTAACCCCAGCCGGTGACTTAAGCACCACACAGCTGCTCTCACCCTCCTTCCCCAGCAGAATGGAGGAGAGAGTTGGAAGGGTAGAAGTGAGAAAACTCATGCGTTGAGATAAAAACTAATTGAAATATTATTATGATCATTAAAATAAATTATAATGAAAAGTAAAATAACAAAAAGGGAAAAAAGAAACCCAAAAAACCAGACAAGTGATGAAAGTCAAAACAGTTGCTCACCACCAACTGATCGATGCCCAGCCACTCCCTGAGCTGTGGCCTCCCTCCTAATTTTAATGCCGAGCATGATGCCATACTGTATGGAATATGCCTCTGGTCAGCTGGTGTCAGCTATCCTGGCTGTATCCTCTCCCAACTCCTCGTTCAGCCCCAGCCAACTCTCTGGTGGGGTGATGTGAGAAGCAGAAAAGGCCTTGACTCTTTGTAAGCACTGCTCAGCAAAACGTCTCTGTGTCATCAACACTGCTTCCAGCACAAATCCAAAACATAGCTCCATACTAGCTACTGTGAAGAAAATTAACTCTCCCCCAGCAAAACCCAGCACAATAAGGAAGGTATATCTGAACATTTTGCATGATAGTAATAGGAATGTCGACAAGACTTCAAAATGCAGCAATGGATTTTGTCTATACTGAGAGTAAGTTTTCAATTTTTGTTTTAGCAGTTTGTAAATTATTTGCATCAACTGAAGCCAGGGCCCTGATGTCTTCTCCTTCTGGTATTGGTACCAGCTCTGCTGCTTGGAGCTACAGCATTACCAGCAGCTCTCTCTTCCAGTCTGGTCATCAAAACTTGAGAGAAATGTATGTAAGTCTGGAACTACATGGCACAAAATAGTTTTTGAAATATTTTTATTTCAGCCACTGGAGTGTAGCATTAAAAACAAGGCATTGCATTTCAGAACATTTCTTATTTCTCTTATTTTCAATGGAGTTAATATAAATGATACCTATATTTAGCATGAGGTGTCGTTTGAAGGACTTCACATTTTTTGCTTTCAACATGTTTTGCCATTTTTCGTAACCCAAATCATTTTTTCTCCTGCTTCATTTTTTCTCCCTTCTTTGGAAAGAAATAGTAAAAGTTGGAATATTCTGCCTTATTCATATATAATCTATGATTTTTTTGTTCAATCCTAAGCAACATTTTTTGTCACGAGTTCTATGTCAAAGAACTTTCAGCCAGCTCTGTTAGGAGTAACATTGCCAGTCTAGCAAAGGACTTACTACTTGAATTTCATATTGTGGATGAAGTATTGTGCTCACAGGCTGACAAATACTTGGATTCTAAGAAGAATGACTTTTATCTTGTTATGTTATCTTATTATGACTAAATTTCAAACACTGTCAAACATTTCAAACTTGACCTTTACATGCAAACATTTTGATCCACAGAGCACCATTCCTTTGAAAGGATGTTCCTGGGAAGAAGGCCAAACACTTGAAACAGTGTTTTGATTGCTTACTCCGAAATTTCAAAGTGACAATAGGTCCCCACTAAATGTATTTGTGGTCTGAAAAAAGTCACTATTACCCATATTAAGCTGTGTCTTCCTCAAGCTTTTACAATTACAGGCATTTTACTTTTTAGAAGCTGAACTTGAACTCAGAAGCCTACCATTCATAGCTATTTTTTTCAAAACTTAGGTATCATATAGTAGAGGCATTATAACCTCTACAATGAGTGTTTATCAGGCTGCAGTCTCCTGTGGATTCTTCTCTGACTCTCTTAGACATTTTTAAAATCATTAGCTTGCTAAACATTATATCAATACTTAACAATGACAATGTGGGAGTATGGCTCTGTGCTTTGCATTCTGTTCTTCCAAGTCTGTCAGAGGAAATACCTATTCAGATTTGTGTCCTATTGCTGTAGACATCTATTTTCATTTACAGTAGTATCGATATTCATATGTATATTCTATCACATCTCATTAAGGTACCTAGTAATGCTTTTAAAGAATACAATTTCTGCACATTGAAGTCTATATAATCAGATTGTTGTGATTTGTTTGCTGGTTGTGATTTGTTTGCTATCTTTTATCCAATTCTGTGCTAAAATCAGTTGTTGTGCCTTACAAGTAAGTAAACCTTTGTCAGATGTCTGTTTATATATCTGGATGGCTTTTATGAGAATAAGGTTTCAGATCTGTTTGGGGTCAGTAATGCCATAATACATAGAGATAGTAATAACAAAAAATAATTTATTGTGGTGGTTGTGTTTCCTAGGTATAGCGTATCTGAGTGGAATGTGCAGTGAAAAACGAAAATGTATAATTGCTGAGGACAATGGCTTGAATCTTGCTTTTACTATTGCCCATGAGATGGGTCACAAGTAAGTACATGGATAGCAAACCCTAGTACTTGTTTGCGTGTAATATTACTATGATTTGATTAATTTGATTGTGTATTTTAGTTTTCCCTTTTTCTTTCAGAAATGCTTTTTGAATTCGATGAAAAATTTGGAAAACAGTGTTTTTGTTAATAGTGACATCTGTTGATATATAGTATGTAAATTAGGAAAATGTTTACAACTTGGAGTAACACAGTTGTCTTTATAGCTACACAATAACCAGGTTAGCTGGGAGGACTGACAACATCTAGAGGAAAAGCAGGTGCCCCAAGATTTTTTTACTGTTGGGACTGTGGTGTTGTGTATCAGATCCAGCTCTGACTATTGTTGCCAACAAACATTTTAATGAGATCATGAGTTGGAAGTGCCTTCATTTAATTTGTCTTTCTCAGGATAGATCCTATTAAAAGTGTGTAATGGTTACTGGTCATCATAACATTAATAATGTTTCTTCCTCACCTTAATAGAAAACAATGACAAAGTGCAGGTGAAGGTAACTTTCCATTACAGTTGGATTGAGTGTTTTCACTCATGCCAAGAGGAATACTTTGAAGCAAAATGGAAAACTTCTGAAGTTGCAGTAATCAAATTTGTTAGTAAAAGTTGACTTGATTCTTGTCTTCAGTACTTGTTAAAGAAATATAAATAGGAGAGGTCTTATTATAAAATAAAATAAAAGGGAGGTGTGTATTAATCTGTCATTTTTACCTCTAGTGTCTGTCCCAGGTACCTGTGTATACATTTTTAGAATACCAGCTTCAAAGTGATGACAGAGAGGGATGTTTTTGTTAAATCCTTTGAACCTCTGTACATTGAAGTTAGGTATCTTAGGACAAACACTTCGAATTAAAAGTGATACGGTTTCAGTTTGGTCAGAGCTGTCTGAGAATGGATGTCATAGCATCTAATGTTGAAACATGAGTGGACTACAAGAAAGAATTGGAACTTAAAATAGTCGTATTTAAAATTTGTTCTGGATGCAAAATGAGCAAATTCAGAGCAATTATGTAACTTGTTAGATGCTGCATGAAATTGATGTTTCTGGTTTTTCTCTTTTTGAGTTTTCCTAACTGCAGAAAGCAACTCCAGGTTAATATGACCCAGCATGTTTGAGTGATAGTTATGATAAAGGAGAGACTTCCAAAGAAAAATCTGTTTGTTGTTTGTGTTTTGTAGGCATATGATTTGCTTTTACTTTTTTTTTTACTGTAGTAGTATTTGCTAATATTGAAAGAGGGGAATGGCTAGCAGAAGACACATTTCTGTACACTTGTTCCTATTACAGTAAGCCAAGGATGAGGGGAAAGAAACAGTAATTGTGTATGATCTCCAGATAAGTTCACTGGTGGAGTAAATTCGAAAATTGATTGAGTCAGGTATGGTAATATCAGATATTTTAGAGAGATGTAAGTACTGCTTTATGCTGCACGGTAAAAAATGTATTTAGAGAATAAAGCTTGAGGGTGCAATTACTGGATTTGAAAAAAAGAGGCATCTTGATCAAGAAGAAGTGTAATACCTCATGCTTCCTGAGAAATGGTGATGTACAAAATCCTAGCTGCAGAAAATGGGAAGCAGGTATAAAATTCTCTCAAAGTTATGGGTGATGTGTTGGTTCTGCGCTAGAAAATTTGAGAATGTGGGATACTGATCTTACAAAGAAGTTTTTGTCTTGCAGCAGAAAAATCAGATCTATCTTTGACATTCTGAGGGGTGCTGTGTGAGAAATGCTATCCGTAACAAGTTGGACAGGGAAGGTCACTGTTATTCCCCAGCAGTTCTTTCAAGACTGCTGCTAAGGACAGGCTCTATAACCCTTGTTGCATTCAGAATCAGCCTGATTGTCGAAGATGTTGAGCTTTAACTGTTTTGACTGATCTTCATCATTATTGAGTTTTTTGTTCCAAATAAAATTATTATTGACTGTCAACTGAAGTGCAGACATGGGAACCTAACTTTGAAAAGCATAGCTGCAGTTTGCAAAATTAAGCTTTAGAATTATTTTTAAAGCACATGCAAAACGAATTGCAAGAAATTATCTTTCTCATACATGTATTTGTGTCATCGACAGGTTTAGAGAGAAATGGCTATTCTTCTCTGAAGCTTGTGCATAGCTGCAGAAAAATGGACATATTTTTATATTATTTTTGGTATTTTAATATCTCTGGTAACATTCTCTATCCTGTTTATTGAAAAATGTTCACTTTACAGGAAATTTTATTTATGAAGTATAGTACTTGTTTAATAAGGAACTACTATTAAATTTATTCTTTAACAGGAAAGGTACAATGCTTCCCTTTTTGTTCATTACTTACTTTATTGTTTTTGTAAAAGGCAGTAGGGGGGTTTCACTTTGTATTGCACTTTGGCATTATATTTTCTTTATTTCCGACATGATTTATGTGAGAATCATCCCAGTAATTTAATCACAAATGCTTCCTTTTTTACTATTAGGTTGGGAAAAGAATCCATAAGATAACTGTTCAAAACCATTGCAATAGAAAACCCACAGTGCGCTCCCGTTTTAAAAATATCTCTTTTTCTTTTTTCTTTTTATATATATATATATATATA
>NW_009935859.1:0-5848 GCF_000696875.1 Nestor notabilis | reverse complement strand
TCATTAGGGACTGTAGTGGTAAGATAAGGGGCAATGGCTTCACACTTAAACAGGGGAAGTGTAGGTTAGATATAAGGAAGAAGTTCCTTACTGTGAGGGTGGTGAGGCACTGGAATGGGTTGCCCAAGGAAGTTGTGAATGCTCCATCCCTGGCAGTGTTCAAGGCCAGGCTGGACATAGCCTTGGGTGCCATGGTCAAGGGTGAGTTGTCCCTGCCCATGGCAGAGGGGTTGGAACTAGATGATCTTAAGGTCCTTTCCAACCCAAACCTATCTATGATTCTATGATTCTATAAACAGAACAAAGAGAACAATCTGGCAATTCTTGTCAGTTAACGTCAATCCTCAGAAAAATTCTAGAGCAAAAAGTCAATTAGAGTAGAGGAGCAATACACTAGCTGTCATGTATCTTATATTTGATGCAGTACACTGTCTAGGATACTTTTATTAAGAACCTAGATGATGGCATAGAGAGTGAGTTTCTTGTATCTTCATATGATCCAAAACTGGGAAAGATAGCTCACTCTGGAAGATGGGATCAGAATTCAAAATGATACTGACAAAGAGGCAAAGCATGTGAAAATTTAAACCAGGAATTATTTACTGCAGTGATATACAATGAAGACAGCTGCTTTGGTGGCAGTTTTTCACAAAAAGCTGAGCATGAGACCACAGTGCTATGAAAAATTCAGGCACAAAGCTGAAGTACAGCTGACAAGATGTGTGGAGTAATCCTATAATCAGGAATAAATGAGGCCTCTGGTACACTAGCCAGCTAGATAACTGCACTGTACTTCAAGAGCTATGTGGTCCAGTGGAGACAGTCCAGAAGAAATGAATGAGATGGGTTACAGTTCTGGAAAATTTGGCCTATTTTGGTATTGGAAAACACTTTAAAATGGCAGAGTCAATGAAGAACTGTCATAGATTTCTTTTTAAGTGGTGGAACCTCCACTACTGGAAGTTTTTAAGAACTAGGCAGACAAACTGCTCTTGGAATCAATGTAGATATCATTTATTTTACCTGGGGGCTATGTAGATAAACTAAATTACCTTCAAGCCCCATTTTTCTATTATTCTGTGACTATTAAAGTGTAAGTTCAAAGTTTTGATCGCAGATGAATTAGACACCAAGTGGTTAATATGTCTTCATGGGTCATTACATATATAGAGGTGGACAAAAAAGTCAGGGAGCAGGGGGCTGGCTGATTCTTCAGAGCCAGAGAGCCTGGTTCAGCCAGGCAGTGCAGCTTGTTCCCTCCTCTATGGGGCATGGTCACAGGGAAGCTGAACGCAGACAAGGCCAGCAATGAATCAGGTCCAGGGTCTACCCAGATGTTCCAGCCTGGAGCAAAAGGAGATTTGGCCAGAAACAGAGCTGGAGTCACAGCTGTAACATGGGCCCAAAGTCCATCCAGGAGGCAGGTCCAAAGACAGACTGAAGACAAGCTGCAGCCTTTGTCCAAGATGCCCATCGAGAAGATGAGCTACCAACAGCACAGGTCTTAGGACCACCAAGGAGACAGGATCAGAGACCCACACCCCCACAGCATTGCTCAGGCAGGGACTGAGGTCTCTGAAGTGAGCTGAAATGGGCTCCTTCGCAGACGGGGTGAGGCCCAATAGGCAACTGAATCTAGACTAAATATTCAAGCAGAATATAAAAGTTTTCTGTTGGATGGTTTGTATTCAGCTTGAACTACTTGGTGTCACCTTGACGATAAAACTGGGATAGTGTAACAAGTGCATATTGTCTTGTTCTTCCTCACTGTTTTTCAGATGTTATGTTTTGGCATGTTAGTGAGTCTCAAGGGAATATTACTGATCTGCTGAGACATCTGCTCCACTCACATTAATTTGACTATTCTTTTGTGAAAGATGAGTTCCTTACAACTTCCCATTCCTAGCACACTAATACCGACCAGGTCCTTGCAGCTGGAAATTAACATTATTTAAACTGCACCTCTAATTACACAGTTTTTCTTTGCATCTAAATGAATGCCATTCTTTTTGTTGGAATTATCCCATCATACACTATTTAAGGAATAAAAATCTAAATATTTAAATAGTTAATTTTACTTCTAAAATGCATTTTAACTCATTATATTTGATGTAGCAGATAAAAAGCAAAACTTTTTGTCAGAAAAGAAGCTTTAAAATATTTTAGGGAATGAGACAGAAAAGAACCAATTGACCTTCTTATAAGAGGAAATTAATTAGTGAATCCAGGCAATCCTATACTTTCAGTCATATTTCTGAAAGAAAAATCTGATCATTTTATGAAGTTGAGGAAGGAATAGAGCGGAACTCAGTAGGGAAGTGACATGCTAAATGCAACAGAAAACTGGCAGGCATCAGTTAAACCTGATGTATCCAGTATCCAGAACAGGAGGACCCTTAGTTTCCTTCCTTTAATTTGATCTGTGATTCAAAAAAGCCTTTCATATCATCCAACTTGAAAAATGTGCTTTTATCTTGACTTAATTTAATGGAAATAGTACAGATTTTAAAACTCTTGAAGACACAACAGTCATATAATCCAAGTAACCTAACTGTCCTTTGTTTAAGTAAAGCATTATTTCTAAAAAGTCTTTTAATTTGTCTCTCAAATAAATTTTACTTCAAGAAATGAATGAAGCTCTGCTTTGAATATCAGTTTTGCATTTCCCCGTAGTTCTCCTTATTCATACTCCTTTATATCTTTGAAGTAGTAAGTAGATTAGAGAATTAACTGGTTTGCTAGGTGTGTTCTAAGATATGTGGAACTCAATAAAGAGGAAACAAAACTTCGTGGAATTTACCACTCAGTTCTCTTACCTACCTTATGAG
Organism: Nestor notabilis; assembly: GCF_000696875.1. Lineage (NCBI taxonomy): Eukaryota > Metazoa > Chordata > Aves > Psittaciformes > Psittacidae > Nestor > Nestor notabilis. The sequence continues at coordinate 3,020 of NW_009935859.1, read as the reverse complement.
GTGGCTTGTGACTACCTTATCTCTTGCCTGGTGTGGGAAAGTCGTTTATCCAAGAAACTTGAACTACTCTCTGGTAACTGCTTAGGAGCAGTTAGCTGATATATTGACCCATATATAGGACCTAAAATATACAGAAAAACCTGTGGTGCCTTCCAGATCCACAGGACAAATGGAGTGTGAATTTGGAATGGAAAGAAAGAGAATGAGGGTGCATGTGGAGGAACACAGGCGACAGAGGGAGTGAGGTTAGCATTTGGGTGATATGAAAAAAGAGTGATAACAGTGAAAGGTCTGAGCTTTTGCAGGCAGAGAAACAGTGGCCAAACATATGTGCATGATTGAGTGACCACTGTAACAGTTTCTGTACAATGCTGCAATCAACCTCGACATCTTTGTGACCATTAGGAAATTTCTACATGTATTGCATATACAGTGATTTTTGCAAGGTCTTGTACAGACAAAACTGTACCTTGGAATGCCAGTAAGTAAATTCTTAACTCTGATTTTAATCCTTAAGAGAAAGTAAAATCACACCTTGTGAAGAAATAGCACTGAATTCTGGAAGGGAAAAAGTTTTCTGCCTCAAAGCAGTGATACCATCTCTCTTGAAAGACATTGACAGAGTATGAAAAGTTAAAATTTCAAATACTCATTAATATAATCTAGTGTTATACATCAGGTGATACTGTTTTGAAAAATATATCTTTGGAAGTCTGTGAAATATAACTATGCAAATACATGCATAATTACATAGGTAGGTACAGATATATTTCACTAGCAGAAGCTCTAGGAGCCCAAGAGAAGGGGCATCATGTTTCTATCTATGCTAAACCAATTTTTCTATTTTCTTAGCTATCACTGAAATATGAAATTATATTAGTATAATTATGAGTGCACTATATAGGATGTGCTCTTGCTTCCATCGAACTCAATGGCAAAATTCCCATTAATTTAAATGGCAACAAGAATGATCCCCAAATGTTCCTATTAAGCTGTTCACAAGCTGTGCCTTCTTCACGTTAACCACCAATGAATTTAGTCAGTGCAGCTGATCATTTCACATTAAAATAATAATAAACAGATGTGCTGACAGCCTGCCATTTTTCATTCCTTCAGTCAAATGCTTGATGTGATGGACTGTGTGATTTCCTCATTTAATGAACTGCCAGCTGAAGATGCAAACTCTGTAACAGACACAAACCAAAAATGCTCACAAAAAATCTTTAATGTAATTTAAGAAATGTTTTTAGTGAATGACAGTTTGTTCATTGGGTTCCTTTTACAAATACCTTGTTGAGTTCTGTATGTTTAAATTTAACCTTGTACATTTGAGAGAAGGAAGTAGAAGAAGGACGAACAATGCATTCAGTTGCTTTTTTGAGTAATGCAACCACATGTGCTACATAACTAAATAAGTACAAAAATTCAAAATCGTAGAGTGGCAGCAGACTTCCTTTAATACAGATTCATCAAAAAATCACAAGCATCATTCTACTTTTCTCCCTAATTTTCGTGTGTATAAGAGAGATTTTTCTCCTTCTGTACACTATGAATTCCATTAAGTCCAAATTACTGTCTTCTCACATGTGTAATTGTAATCTGTGGAAAATCTTCCTTTTCTTCCATGGCAAATACTGTCTGCTGTCCAAGGCTTTTTCCTCCTTCTCTTTTGACCACTTTACTCACCTTTTTTGCTTTTGAGGACACTTAGCAAACTATTCTTTTCCATTAGCCAACTCTTCAGAAGGAAAGGATAACGAAAATGTAGTATTAACATGACATGACAGAAAAATTGTTAAAATGGTTTTACTGGAAACTAATACTGTTTTTCAAATAGCCAACAGTGTTCATTTTAATTTGATTTTACATTTTTTGCCATAAAACTCTGGTGACTTGGTATATTATTAACTACATAAAGCTCTTCATGAATTCTTTCCTGTCATGCCATCACTTAAAGCTTTTCCTGTTCCTGAAGTAAGTAGTACTAGTAAGTAGGAATTATTTTCTTACTAATTCCTGAAAAGTTCTATATGTAAATAAAGATTAAAAACTTATGAAAGAACACCTGTAAAACTTTGATCCTTGAAAATCTTCCTAAATTCTGTTTGGTTTAGTGTTTTTTTTCTCCCATGTATCAATGCTCCGTGCTCAGCTAGATGATCCAGAAAACCTCATTTGCTCAGGTAACAAAAAATGACCCTGAAACATTATGTTATAATTGATTGACTGTAGAACAGCAGCCTCTTGTTTGCTGACATGTTATAGATAGATTTATTGTTTCAGGAATAGAATCATAGAATCATTGAATGGTTTGGGTTGGAAAGGACCTTAAGATCATCGAGTTCAAACCCCTCGGCCAAGGGCAGGGACCTCTCGCACTAAACTATGTCCCCCAAGGCTCTGTCCAACCTGGCCTTGAACACCGCCAGGGATGGAGCATTCACAACTTCCTTGGGCAACCTATTCCAGTGCCTCACCACCCTCACAGTAAAGAACTTCTTCCTTAGATCTAACCTAAACTTCCCCTGTTTAAGTGTGAAGCCGTTACCCCTTGTCTTACCACTATAGTCCCTAATGAAGAGTCCCTCCCCAGAATCCTTACAGGCCCCCTTTAGATACTGGAAGGCTGCTATGAGGTCTCCACCCAGCCTCTCTCCTCCAGGCGGAACAGCCCCAACTTGCTCAGCCTATCTTCATACGGGAGGTGCTCCAGCCCTCTTATCATCCTCGTGGCCCTCCTCTGGACTTGCTCCAACAGGTCCATGTCCTTTTTATGTTGAGGACACCAGAATTGGACACAATAGTCCAAGTGAGGTCCCACGAGAGCAGAGTAGAGGGGCAGGATCACCTCATTCGACCGGCTGGTTACGCTTCTTTTGATGAAGCCCAGGATACGGTTGGCTTTCTGGGCTGCAAGCGCACACTGAAGCCAGCTCATGTCAAGCTTCTCAGGAACCAACACCCCTAAGCCCTTCTCCGCAGGGCTGTCCTGAATCTCTTCTCTGCCCAACCTGTAGGTG